>NC_136489.1:67493320-67513320 GCF_053919585.1 Euprymna scolopes | reverse complement strand
CTGCGTGGTAGTGGCCACGACGTGCACGTGGGGTTGATTTGTCTGGGAGAAGCACAGTATGACGCTAAGACATCTCTGTGCTTTTAACACACGTCCACACCAGACCTTGACCACACACACACACACACACACACACACACACACACACACACACACACACACACACACACACACACACACACACACACACATACATTGTGCTTTAAATTTTTATTTACTTATTTTATAAAAGGGGGAGATCCCAATCTACATCGTTTTCTATGTGTTTCCCAAATTTTCAAAATTCTACTCAAAATCACGTGATATCTTTAGTTAGATAGTCTTCTCAAAATAAAATAATATACTGTTTTTGAGAACCTGATTTATTTTTATGAATTCATGCCATTTGTTTTAGCAAGTATATGTATTCGTTTGAGGGATTTTTCATTAAATTATATTGTTGAGAATATTCAGGTAGTTAAGTATTATCCCAATATATGATAGGGGAGAAAAATTAGTTAACTATAAAGATCCATATATTGAGTTCTAAAGAAAGAAGAAAAAAGAAAAAAGAAAAAATGAAAAAAAAGAAAAAAGTATATAATGGTACCACAAGAACATGTTAGGAGAAGATACATTGGAGTTTGAGCAGATATTTTTATGAGGATGTTTTAGTAATTAGGTTGGCTTGATTTAAGTAGTTGAATGGTACCGTGGGCTTATTTTGTTATCTGAGGTAGATCAAATCGATCGAGATATTTAACTAAATGGGTGCGTTAGATGTATGTTTTTTATATAATATATGGGCTATTTATAGTTCTAGTTAAATCATGGATAATTTTTGTTATTTATAGTATAAATAAATTATGGGATGCTCTTAAGGTTGCCAAGAAAATCTTCTTTATAATGCTTGCAGTTTATGAAAGTTTCTTGTCTTTTATTAAGTAATTTATCCCTGTTTTTAACCTTGTGATAAATAAATTTTCCGTAAGACAGAAGTAACGTGGGAAACTAAGGAAAGAACATGTTTTACTTTTTTTTCGGGATATTCCATTTTATGGGTGGTGTTAGATTTTTCTAATGAGTTTTTTATAGTATACTGAAAGTGACCTTTTTTTTATTATTGGGATTTTCAAATGAACTTTTGTGATCTCTGAACCCTTCCTTGAAAGTATTACCTGCTATACCAATATAGTACTTACTAATATTTGGGTGTTCTTTCGTGGCGATTTTCGCTCTGTATACTATCGAAATTACTAAGCAATTTTCATTCAGTCGTTTATTTACAAGATTTTTTTTCTAAATTTTTGCTGCAGCTGTAGCTTAATTTTACCGTATTTTTATTGAGAATTTTACTGAGATTATTATAAGGTTGGAAATTTTGCTTTATGAAATTAAGGAATTTTTTCCCAAGTTAGTTTTGACATTTAAATCAAAAGTGGGTGTGAACCATATAATTTTCCTTCTCTTATTTCTGGGTGTTTGAGTGTTAGATGTAGGCTGGGTTAGTTTTGTATTTTTGTAACCACTGTTTTTAAATGCTTTATCAATGAACAGTTTGTGAGTGTTAAAAATATCTACACTAGAGGAATTATAGCTTATTCTTTTACTGATAGAATTTGAGACGTGTTTTATTATGGATATTAGGTGGTTTGAATGTCAGTTTACGTATATGAGTTCGCTATTATCCTTTTTATAGGGTGCAAATATTTTATTCTTTGAATGTAGAGTTACATCTACAAAATTAACAGTTTTGATATTTAATACTATTCCCACTTTTAAACTAATTCTTCTAAATCCCTAAAGGATTATTGTTCTCACTGTTTAACATATTCAGCCATTAGTGCTCCTTATGATCATAAGTCTATCGTCTCTGTACAAGCCAATATATTTGATCTTAATGTTCTTGGTTAAATCATATAAGATATATAATTCTACTAAGTCAGTCATACTAGGGTACCTATAGAAACATCAAAAAATCCAACTTGATCCTTTTTTATTCCATTGTTCTCTGTTGCTCGGTAGTACAGCTGTTTTGCATCTCTTTCTATTTCATATCTTAAGTAATAGTTGCAAATTCCAATACGTTCTCGAAAAGCTCCTTGGTAATTGAAGGGTAGTAGCTGTCAATGTCGAATGGGATGAAAGAGAATTTCTTTTTACTTTCATTATTGATCGTTTCAGCTGTATTAATCCAGAAGTTAAGTTTATATGTAGCTTTGATTTGTGTGTTGATTCTTTCAAGAATCCTTTAACAAATTTTTCCAATTTCGGTTCTGGTTGGATTTATTAATCTAGTTGAGGATTTATGTAGGAAATTGAGTGTATGATCTTATAATAGTATCTACGCTTCTTTTTCGTGCAGTTTATTTACTCTATTGCTTATATCTAGTTTATCAGTTATTGTTTTACTATCAACCCCCTTCTTCTAATACTTTGCTCTCTCATACCCTTTCTCTCACCCCTTTAATCATTTATACATCATCCCCACCAACAAAGTTTGGAACCCTGTCCTTTTTTTAACGGAAAACAGCCGTACAAGTTATGCCTTTCGACTTCTTATCATAAGACCTTTGAACCATTCTACAGGTTAGACATTCTAAACTATTTCCTCCTCTAAAATTATAAAAAATTCCTCAACTTTTTTTAATTTTCAAAATTGTTTCTTGCCTTATGAGATCAGTAATAATCGACACGATCTCCACATCATAGCAAGATATGAATGGTCTTTACATAAAGCAAATAAAAAAAAAAAAATATATATATATATATAAAGCTATGCAAATAAGAAATATATATATGTGTGTGTGTGTATGTATGTGTGTATATTAGCAAGGAGACCCTACGTTGCCTTGGATTGAATGATGATCAACGAATGTTTCACCCTCACATATTTTTATGATCATCGAAATCGATTGGTTACCTACTCTAATTGGGATCACATTGTGGTCCACCAGTAGGAAACTTTACATGTCTCCCCACATTGATTTAGTTCACAATAAATTGTATTTTACATCCCACTGTAAAGAACTTAATGTTGATTTTATAAAATTATTTTTATATATAGTGGCATAAATTAAAGTTTAAAATTCAAATGTCAAATATCATGATTCACTTGTGCTCTAAACAGAAACATGTATTTCAAACGCTTTCCTTTCTTTTCAAACAACCTACTGTTCATTTTATACCGCAGGCATTTTTGCTTGTGCAATGATAGAACTCCTAAAGTGCACTTCATATATTAGGTAGTATCAGTGTTAACTTTAGTTAAAATCGGACTGTTTCTTCTTTAATCGGACTTTTTGTGAATTATCGGTGTTTGATACTTATCGGAGGAATTCTGATATAGAGCCCATCTAAGAACACCCCCAGAAAAATAAAGTACATGTGTGTTAAATTTAAAAAATAGGTCTAGCGGTTTCGGAGTTCATAAGAAACACACACACGCCCTCGTTCTCTCACACATACAGAGTATATATATATATATATATATATATATATATATATATATATATATATATATATATATATATATATAATTATTTTTTTTACTATAATAATTAATATATATATATATATATATATATATATATATATAAGTAGAGAAAGAACGCGAGGAAGTAATGACCAGAAATCTAACAAAAGATGTCGATTACCTGTTGAGTTGATTGCAAATTAAGGTTAATTAGAACTAGTAAAACTCAATCCAAAAACCAAGGAATATAATTGAAATATATTTTAATCATACAAAATTCACACTAATATATTTGATATGGGAAAACGCGTTAGGGAAACAAACAGTAATTTACTCCACTATCATGTAAGAATAGAAAAATGTGTGTGTGTCTGTGTGTGTAAAGGTTAATGTAAGATACTATAAACGTTCTTTTATTTGCATTAATATCGGTTGATGCGACATTGATTAACATAACGCCACAGAAACATTTCATGTTATAGCGAAGATCAATTAAACTCTGTTATCCACTCATATTTATTTTAAGTCAACGATTCAAAAGTAATTAGCTACTTATAGAAGTCAAGCGTGAAAAAAAAAAAAAAAAAAAATGAATCCATAAAAAAAATCTCCGACAATGATATTTGAATGTCACGTTGACCTAAATCACACCGAACAACCTTGCTGACACGTTCGTACGCACTATTTTTAAGCGCATGCTGATTTTGTTTTATTGCGTTAGTGCTCCTCGATCTCCAGCATATCAATTAACAATCACCGTCTTCATTCCCACATCCACTGATTGTCACTTTTTTCAAGTTTTCAGGTGTATTTTGATATATACATTTCCTTAGTCCAGAAGACAATACTACCGTACGCGTTTCGTATGCTCCCTTCTCTTATTACAAACCCATTCTCTCCCATTCAACCTTTTTCAATGTTTCAATTACTTTTTTTTGCTATCTACACAGCCTCCAGCATCACTTCCGTTATATTCAAAGCGCTACATTTTGTCTCGCCTTACGCCATCAATTTTTCTATTCTCTCTTTTCGTTTTTCTACTTTCCTTGTTGCTGATTATTTTTACATGCAAAAATTCATCTGCGTGTAGTTATATATATATTTTAATTTTCTTCAAGAATTTCCAACATTTTAAAATCTCCAGCGTCAAGCTTTATGATAACTTACAAGAACTCTGAATATGTACTTAACATCCGGGGTGGATGGACCCGAGAGTTAAAAAAAAAAAAATACTCCACCCGTCGACCATTAATCTAGATTCAAGTATTCTTTTTAAATGCATAACTTGCACAGCATTCTTTTAATATGAATTCATTGTAAATTTCAAACTGTTTTCATTTAAGTTACCTCCCTTGAAAATTAGTGAACATATTTAAACATTTTTGGTAATATATCCGTTTTTATGAAATCATTTGTATTAATTACTATTAATATATATATATATATATATATATATACATATATATATATATACATTAATTTAAAGGTTAAAAGGGGTTTTAGAAGCATGAATACGACACTGCTTTTTGTATTTAATATTTTATTTTTTTTTATATTTCAAGCGATCCGCCGCTCTTGTTCACAAACAATTAATGAAATGAAAATGAAAAATGTGGGAAAACTCGAAATTTGTATTTTGGACAGCGTTCACCAATGTTTGAAATAGTTCACTATCATTATTTTATAATAAAGATTTTCATCTGTTAGTCTGACAGGCTATCATAAAATAATTAACAATTATCAAAATAAAAGTACAGTGCTTGAAATCTGAGAACACATCCTGTTATTGCCTGTGAAACACCAATGATAATCGCGATTGTAAAAGCTAGAAAGTAAGAAAAAAAGGATCATCAACTTAGCTTAACAAGAAAAACGAAATTATAATCATTACGATTGAACTTAAAACCATTCGTTCAACGTTAGATTGATTTAAATTTAGAAGTAATAGTAATATTTTTTGGATAAAAAACAACAACAACAAAATAAGACAAAAAGAAAAAACAAATAAAACACAAAAATAAAACATATTTAAAATTGAAAAGCCAAAACCAAAAACGTTTATTTACGAAAAATAAGTTATTTATAAGGATCGCAATCATTAAGGAACACAAACAAAAATATTTAGAAATTAAAATAGTTTTATATTGTTATTTTCGTCTAATATTATTGATTTATATTATTATTAATAAATATTATTAAATTAGGAAATGTTTTGAGTTAAAATTCAAGTTTCCTTGTTAGACAAACATGACATAAGTTGAACTTTGGAGGCATTTTGTTTTGATTCAGCTTTTTTTCACATGAATTTTACTTTTTTCAAAGGTGCTTTTCTCAATTTTAGATGCATAATACTAACTGGGGTTTTAATGGAATAAGTCCTCGTGTAGTAACGAAAGGAACAACATAAATTACTTTTAATGTCTAAACATGGGTAATCAAGAAAACCATAATCAACTATAAATTAGTACAGAATCTGAGTTCATTATGATGCCAACGACGATGCTATTGTTGTCGTCTCCCACTTGAGTAACCATACTACTATCACAGCTACTACTACTACTGCTATTAATCCCATACTTTGAAAAAGAATGGGAGAAATTGGAATCAGAAGAATAGCTGGAAAGGTACAACGAATGAAAATAATCAAAACAGCTTAATAATTAAGGAAAGCATTGAATGCGGAGACTAATGCACATGAACCACATGAGCGGGCCAGACAAACTGCTGCAGAGGCAAAACATGAAGAAGCGTTACATGGAACCAAGAGCATGGAAGCTGCACATCTATAAGTTTTCTAGCCTCTCTCCATCCCCTAACATCACCGCCCCTCAAAAGAGTGATGCAAAATAGTTGGAAAGACCGAGGAGAGAGCGCTGGGTAAGTGCGAAGTGAATTAGGGCATTGGGGAGGGGGGCTTATTGCCACTCAAATTCCAGTGGAGACCAATGGCCGCTGCTAGCGAGAAATCAATGGTAAGCGGCTGTTGCGATAACGCAAATTCATTGGCAAATATTATCAGAAGAGGTGGAGAGTACTGGAAATCGTTGGAGACTTGTTGTCACTCAGCTTCCAGGGAACACCACAGGTTGTTTTCAAGGAGAGATCTTTGATGACCTGTGCGAAAGCTCCTTGAGATCCGATAATAATATAAACAGAGTTGTGATTAAATGCTATGATAATAAAGGTTTGCAGAAAAACACTTACGAGGTACGATGCAAGGTAAAAAAATAATAACAATATTGAAAAATTTCAACGATTTTCAATTATAAAAAAATTATTTACCAACATAATGTATTCCTTACTTTCAGAAAGAAAAAAACTGTGCAAACACTCTGTGAAGATTAAGTATACCTTGGAAATTTGAGACCTTAATACTATTGTGGTTCGGCACATTATGTTAATAAACATTTTTAAATCTTTCAATATGATTATTTATTTTGTTTATCTTGTCTCGTATACAAATTTTTTTTCTACAAGACTGTATTGTCATAGTCTTCAAATATAACTACTTTCAAACTGCTTGCGATGCTTCAAGCAATCTGAAATATTTGCCTCGTCTTCCTCGTCCTTCCGCTCTTAACAACAATAATAATAACAATAACAATAATAATAATAATAATAATAATAATAATAAGAAGAAGAAGAGTCAAGAAGATGGCTAAGAAAATACAACAGATAACAATAACGAAAACGGCTGAAACTTTTAGGAAAACTGATCCACATAAGATCCAAATGTTAACCGGTCACATAGAAACTACAACTGAAGTAAAACAACAACAGCAAAAAAAAAAAAAAAAAAAAAAAAAAAAAAAAAAAAATAAAACAACCGCCCGCAAACAAGAAAACTGAAACCAACAAGCCTCCACTTAAAAATAAAAATGCAACATTAGCATCGATGGGCACTATACCAAATACCCAAGAAGTGTTGAGGAGGATGGAAAGACCGAGAAGAAAGAGAACTAATTAGATTTCCACTGGATGAGTGCAAAAAGGACTAGAGCCGTGGGGAGGCTTATTGGCACCTGAATTCCAGTTAAAACCTATGGTCCATCTCAGCGATAACGCAAATTCATTTTCAAAGATTATCGAAAATAGTGGAGAGTACCAGTAATCTGGGAAAACGTTTTGTCATCCAGACACCAAGAAATACCACTGTTATTGTGTTGAATAGGTAATCTCTGATGATGACCTGTATGAGCTCCTAGTGACAAAACAAAATCATGATGAGGAGATCAATGCAGCGATTTTACGACCGCTGTTTGGCAATATTTAATTAAGTAATTATTAACAGAAATGATTACTTTAATAGCAAACGGGTGCGTGTTACAAGTTTCTTAAAAATGTTTGAAATGGAATAATCTGTACAGATTATTGACTCGGAACTTCGTTCTCATTTTACATACAAAAATCTAATTTAATATTTTAGAGTTGGGTTTCACTTTCGTATATTAATTTAACTTAACATGAAAATCCACTTACAGGTCAGACAATGCTTTTAATAACCATCCAACCAAACAAATCCAAAGAAATAAGGATAAAAAAAAATAACTGAATATTTAAATAACAAAACAAGTGGGCTTTAAATACTTCAGTTCCAGATGGTTTCTGGCCCGGAAATGGATGATCGTTAGATATAAGGGCTCGGAAATTGGCAATTTTTTAAAACTATAACAGCTACTCAAAAGTGATCTCCTATGATAGTGGAGCAGATAACAGCAAAATTTCATAAGAATCTTTAATTTCTGGAAACCAAAATTAGCACACCTACTCTTTAGATATTGCTCTTTTGATAAAACCTGTTAGCCACCTGAAAAACTTCTAAAATTAAAAATGACGGCCATATTCAAAATGGCCGCCATTTATACACAGAAATATTTTATTTCTTATAGACTTGTTCTATTTGAATGATTTTGGTGTCTAATCATACCTTTTTAACTATGTAGAATCCGAATTTGTAATCAGGGATTTACTTACTGGCTTTACTGTCGATGCACAACTAGAGCAAAAAGGTGGCAACGCTGCTGCGAAACAGTATCAGCTGAATAAGTCCTAAAATGATCGAATCATGAAGTGACTACTTTATAGATACATGCTAGTAATGTGTGAAATGTAGAAAACGAATTAGTGTTCTGTTAATAATCTTTTGAGGCAGAAATATAATGTGGAATATGAATTTGGAAACATAGGCTTACTCAGTGGCTTACTTGTAGATTCCTTCCTTTCTTCTGTCATTGAGTTTCTCTCCTAAATCTCACACCTGCACCTACAAAGTAAAGTGCAAGTAAGATCAAATAAATTGCATTGGCATCCTCCGCAGCATTCCAACTTGCAACCCATCTTGGCCATTTGCTGGCAACTTTCTGCAATGGGGAGCATGTCCAGATGACGTGCCACAAATCTGCTGCTTTGTGTAGCCCTAGTTGGCAGGAGTCTGCATTTTCGGTTGAAGTACTGTTGCTTGATTCCAGATACACCCCTCCTTTTAGGCAGCACGCTTCACATGCTGCTTCAGCGCCCCTTGGGTTGGAGGAATTGTTTCATATGGCTTTTGCTTCCGAGCAAACATGCCCAACGTTGTAGCATCAACACCTTCAGTTATGCTTAATCTGTCGTACATCATGACCACAAACCTCTCTAAAGCCTCCAGGTTTTCATTATCCACTACTAGTGAGTACTTGCTAATAAAGTGTGTTGAATGGTTTGCTATCCTCATAAGTCCCAAACAATTTGAAATTACAGTTCAGCATATGTCTTCGCAAGATGTTAGCTGCTTTGCCAATAATAATGGCTTCACTATAATAGTCAAATGCACATGACAACTCAAAGTTCACATCTTTCTGAAAACTAAGAACATCTCTTTTCTGCTTGTGAGTTTCAAACTCAGTTATTTCTAAAAAATGTTTCTCCTTAAGTCTTGTGGAGTTGACAGCAGGTGCTTCAACACCCATCTGTTCCAGGTGCTTCGCATACAGGTTAACTATGTCTGCAAGTCAAAAGACTGTAGGATCCTCACTAGATCTGCTGGTGTCCACTATATATGTGAGTAACTCTGAGAATGCTTGTGGGTAAGCATCCTGTTCAGATGAACATTCCTGTTTATGCTTGTTAGTGGCTCTACGCTAAGATCTCTCTATTGTACAGGTTTGTTAAAATGAGATACCATTTGAGCTCCAGTGTCCTTGTTACGTTATGCTGTCGTTCTATTTATTCATATAGAAATGTGCCAAAATGCCCGACGAATGTATATAACAAACACTATCAATTTTGTATATATATATATATATATATATATATATATATATATATATATATATATATATATATATATAAAATTACAATTTTATTCTTGAAATAATACTTTCACAAATATGCTATGGAGTGAGGGATAGAGGTAGAGAGATGGGGTGTAGCGGAGTGTTGGGGATGACGACAAAGTGACAAGTCGGTCGGCTCTCTCTGACTGAATTCTTTCTTTGCTGGCATTTGTTTTTATTTACAAAAAACTTTATATAGGAATTTCGTTTTTTTCCACAAGGTAGTCACCACTTATCAAGGCCTGGAAGCCCCTCTGGGATAAAGGTTATTGCGTGTACAGTACGTTAGTATTGGAAATTTGATAAAGTGTCTTACTTAAGGGAGCGGTTCATCAGGAATTTGTTTATGTTGGACTTGAAGACATCCATGGTGTAGTCAGGTTTTCCATGCCGCATTTCACTGGCCCTTATTAAATTCGCCCAAGACCAAATTCCAATGTGACTGTTTTCAAAACTTGTCAGTTGAAGAATGTTGATTTCAAAGCTTCGGCACACTTCTTACTGTTATGACTTTTGATGACATTTCTTGGTTTGAAGAATTATCAACAATATTTGCGTGTGTGAACCCAGCTCCACATGCGTGTGTGCATCCAGCAATAATTTCAGCGTTGCTCCGAATACTATTTAACTCAATTGCATCGTCAATGCTAAGTCGCAAAAAAGCTTTCCATCATTTAAATTGCGGGCATTAAGTTTGTTGTTGAGGTTCATTGTCGTAGGACGAGGCTTCTTTGTCACAAATAAATCACACTGCTTCTGTGCCACTAGTATGCCTAGGTTGTGCATTAACATCCACTCTATTGGAACAAGAAAGCCAGTAAGTAAATCCATGATTTCAAATTCGGATTCTACATAATGAAAAATGTATGATTAGACACTAAAATAATTGAAATAGAACAAGTTTATGAGAAATGAGATATTTCTGTGTATTTAGTGGCGTCCATTTTGAAATATGACCGCCATTTTTAATTTTGAAAGTTTTATCAAAAGAGCAATATCTAATGAGTAATTGTGCGAATTTTTGTGCTTGTTTCCAGAAATTAAAGATAGTTCCACGTACCTGCACCACTATGTGAATATCAAAACTGTTTTTTTCTGTTTAATGCCTACTATTCTGGGCTTTTTGTTTGATGTACTCGCATTGTTATGCCGATCACTAGTCGGTCGGGCCTCTAATAATATACACAGCGGATAGGGATTTTTAGAGATTAGACCATTCCTGCAATGGTCCGGTCCCTGTTGATTTTGTGGTAGTTAAGTTCTGTGCAGTTCTAGGAGGTCAACACTCACAGGTTTTGTCTTCTCTCTTTGAGAAGGGATTATTTTATTGCTAATCGCCTGAGGCCCTCACCGAGGAATGCCGACGGGGCTGTCCAGGTACTTTTTGCAAGTCAGATACTAGGAACTTTTTGCAGGTCCTATACTAACAGGGAACGCCCGGTTTGTCCAGTCGTAAAATACGCTAAAATATATTTTAATTCATGCAGATTTCGTTTTCATGTACCTCTCTATTGAATATTATTATTGTACATAATATATAGTACTGATTTCGAAAGATTAAAAAATCACTTGAGTGTCATCAGCTAGAATGGAAACTAAAACATTTACTGCTATAGTCAGGTTCGCTACCGTTTGAGCTATTGACAGAAAGATAAGATTAAACCACTTCAAGCTATGAATGAATTTGCGCCTACGCAGAAGTAATAGAAATATGTCGGCAAATGGATATTTTACATTTGAACTTACCAACATATTTCTGTACGCGTTATTAATCCATCCAAACAAAGATTTCATGTATTATAAATCATCCTTAGTGTATGATTATCATTTCCTGATAATTTCAGTGTTCTGTTAACAGTAGTTTAACAGTTTATTGATTCAATATTTTCACACACACACATGCATGTTTTATTCATACAGATTAGATATATGGGCAGCTATATAGACAGACGCAACGTGCACATAACAAACGCGCAATTTTAATAACGACGTCTTCAAATATAGAAGGTGCGTATTTAAAGACATCATTTAAAATTTAATTCCACTGATCGAAAAGCAAATATAGAGACGTTCAAGCAGTTACCGAAAATATCAATAAAGTTTAGCGTTTTCTTTACCGTTTGTGCATCAATAAGCAACAAACACAATGTTTTATTAACTCGCATGAGTTCAAAACGTTAAAGATAAAACCCAAAACAAGTTCAACAGATGGGAAGTTCTTGCAAAGTAACTCTGTTTATGGTAGTTTAATTTGTTTTTTCGGAGAAGGGGTGGGGGGAGAAATGTTCTTTGCAGTGGTTGCAGCTAGACGAGTTTTTATTGTAAATGTTTCACAGAGAAAATTAAACAAACATTGCAGCCAAGTTAAACACCTATCATTAGAATAACGATAAGACCAGTCAAGTGCAACATTGGTTTTTAATAAATTTTTATTTCCTAACATTATGCTGACTCTTACGTGCGGCCAACGTTCCATACTATTATCAGACATTTAAACATCATTCATCCTCAATTTCTAACCTCCGAGGACATGCCGAGTATTACCTCTATCATAATTCGGAAAAAAACTACCCGTATTATATATATATATATATATATATATATATATATATATATATATATATATATATATATATAAGAGCAAATAGTTAATAAAACATGTTAAAAACACTTTGAAATACTAAATAAGTGGATAGTTCTCAATCCACAGAGTTTCGAATAAATACTTTTCTTCTCATCAGAGGGTAGGATTTAGCAAAATGCGAGATCGGATTTTGCTTGCAAAAGTATTTGATGAAACTACAAGTAAGTCAAAGATCCTACTTGATAACAAAAAAGTGGAGCAGAGGGAATTGGGCGAAGAAAAAAGTGATTTCACGTGAATGGATAGTCTCGTGAAAGGTAAAGTATCCAATAATGGTAAAATCTAAAAATGCAAATCCAAGAAAGTGAGTTAAATTTCCATTTCCACAAGAAAAATCCAAGGGAATCACGTAATTGGAAGATGGTCCAAAATAATCCAAAAGGCCGAAATCTGTGAAATAATTCACAAATAAGTACAAGGAAAAGGGGAAAGAATTTCAATAATATTATTAAAAGAAAAATAATATTATTTAATATTTATAATATACTTTAGTTTACCATCTTGGATCATTTTGGTAAATTTAATTGTAATTTTTATTTTATATACAAATATATATGTATATATTTATACAAATAAGCGTATAAAATTATGCTCTTTTGTAAGCAAATTGAGCTCAGGTATTTGGACAATGTAAAAATAGTGTTAATTCACTACCCGCATAGCAGTAGCCAAATAGCTCAACGGTTAGAAGCTCCGACTGTCATATGGGCGGTATAGTTTAAATCCTGGCGTGTGGATTTCCGAGCAACTTAGTTATTGTGTCATACGTCGAAATCAACGGGATAGTCTATCATATATATATATATATATATATATATATATATATATATATATATATATATATATATATATATATATATACTAGCAAATATATATATATACTAGCAAAAGTACCTGATGATATAATATATGATGAAAGTAAAAATAAAATAGATAAATCCCATAATTTATTATGCCATACCTGTTCACACTGAAACACTTATCACAATAGTCTGTGGATCTATATTAAAAAACCTTGTTAAACTTTGTGACATATTTCCATTCTATAGAGGTCACGCGCAAACAAACACCCCATAATTTTATTATACCATATTTCTTCAAACTGAAACATAATTATCAAAGTATACTTACGCAGATAGATATGAAAAGTCTTTATTAAAGTGAGTGCCTATTTCCATTTCATGGAGGCCAGGCGCGAACGCAGACCCCACGATTTTATTATACCATCCCTATTTGAGTTAAAACATACTTATCAAAGTATTCTTATGTACATCTATATAAAATAACTTGTAAACGTTTTTTTTTAATTTTACAATTTTTTATTTCCATACTTTGTGGACCATGCGCGACTGCAGACCCCACAATTTTAATGAATCATCATTATGTCAGATCAAACATACCATTCCTGTGTCTCGATACATCTTCTATCATAATATGTAATCAGTTTTCTATAATAGTCAACCATATAGGAGCTTATTCGTGACCACACACACACACACACACACACACACACACATATATATATATAATGTGTGTGTATTGTTTAATGTATCTACATTGATTTTATGAATCTATTTATTTCAGCAGTGCTCAATATGTGAGTAGAGCCAAGTTGTAAGTTATGAACATATATTATTAAACTTAATTGCCATATATATTTTAATAACTTACTACTATGTATGTATATATATATATATATACACTTGTGCCCGATATTATTCATACCCCCCCTTTAAAATTGAGTTTATTAGGTGTAACTTTGTAAGAATTTATTGTTTACGTCCATATTGATACATATTCTTAATAAACCTCTTCTGATCATTTTCGTCATTTTAAAATCTCGGGATACTTGTAATAAAAGAAATATACAGCTATTTATAAAATCTGCAATGTTCAAAAATAATCATACCCCCTTATTTTTTCAGTATTAATCGAGTTTCTGACTGTTTGTTTCCTGTTTGATTCTTATTTTGAATGCTTTTATACAACCTTTGATTAATTTCATTTCGTTTTTTGCATTTTTCAGAAATTAAAATGATATCAACTGAAAACCAATAAAAGAATAAAAAATATTAGAATGGGGAAGAAAAAAGAGCTTAGTAATGATCTTAGGACTAAAATTTTGAATTCACATAAGGATGGTTTAGGTTACAAGTCAATTTCCAAGAAATTTGAGCTCCCTACAGCAACAGTACAGAGCATCATCAAAAAATTCCAGAGCCACCACACAACAAACAACTTGATGCGTAGAGGAAGGAAAAGGAAACTGTCTGCTAGAGCCACCAGGAATATTGTAAGAAGTGTTAATGCAAATCCAACCACCACTACGAAGGACATTTTAGAAAATCTGGAGTCTTCTGGCATAAAAATATCAAGGCAAACATTGCAAAGGACTCTGCATGAAAATGGTCTGAAAGGAAGAAGACCAATAAGGACTCCATTGCACACCGGAAAACACCTTGCAGCACGTCTAAAGTTTGCTAGGACCCATGTGAATTCTCCAGAGTCTGTTTTCTCAAGTATTTTGTGGACTGACAAAACAAAAATTGAATTGTTTGGCCATATGGATGCTTCTTACGTTTGGAGGAAGAAAGGAGAAGCTTACAACCCAAAGAACACCATACCCACGGTGAAACATGGTGGTGGTAGCCTAATGTTTTGGGGCTCCTTTTCGGCTAGTGGTCCAGGTAGTTTGGTCAAGATAGATGGAACCATGAAGAAAGAGCAATATTTGGAGATACTCCAGAAAAACATTAGACAGGATGCGGAGAAGCTCCATTTAGGACCAAACTGGGTCCTTCAACAGGATAATGATCCAAAACATACTGCCAAAATAGTCAAGAAATGGTTTGAGGATAATCAAATTAATGTTTTGGAATGGCCTAGCCAGAGTCCCGACCTGAACCCTATCGAAAACCTCTGGCACATATTGAAAACTGAGGTTAAAAAGCGGAAACCTAGAAATTTGAGGGATTTGGAGAACTACTGCATTGAAGAATGGTCAAAAATCAGTGTTGATGCTTGTAAAAACCTTGTTGATAAATATCCAAAACGGTTACAGGCAGTTATTAAGAATAAAGGGCATGCTATTGACTATTAGTAAGAGAGGTATGAATAATTTTGAACTAGTGCCATTATTGTTTTTCTTTGTATAATGTTTCAAACTCGCATAATTTATTTATTTGTTGAGTTTAAATTAAATGCTTATGCTTGATTTATTGTTTGAAATCCCTTTAATATTGTCTACCTTCTGGTTTGAGCAATATTCTTATAGAAATCTCAAAGATCCGAGGGGTATGAATAATATCGGGCACAAGTGTGTATATATATATATATATATATATATATATATATATATATATATATATATATATATATATATATATGTAATTAAATAAATTTTGTCTATATAATTAAATAAAATTTATATATATAATTAAATAAATTTTATATATATATAATTAAATAAATATATATATATAATTAAATAAATATATATATATATAATTAAATAAATTTTATGTATATATATAATTAAATACATTATATATATATGATTAAATAAATTTCATATATATAATTAAATAAATTTTATGCATATATATAATTAAATAAATTTTATATATAATAAAATAAATTTTATATATATAATTAAATAAATTATATATATATATATAATTAAAAATTTTTTATGCATATATAATTAAATAAATGTTATACATATAATTAAATAAATTTTATATATATAATTAAATAAATTATATATATATATAATTAAATAAGTTATATATATAATTACATAAGTTATATATATAATTAAATAAGTTATATATATATAATTAAACAAATTTTAATATATATAATTTAATAAATTATATATATATATAATTAAATAAATTTTATATATATAATTAAATAAATTTTATATATATAATTAAATAAATAATATATATATAATTAAATAAATCTAATATATATAATTAAATAAATTTTATATATTTATATATAATTAAATAAATTTTATATATATATAATTAAATAATTATATATATATAATTAAATAAATTTTATATATATGTATATATATGTTAATCAATTATATATATATATATATGTTAATCAATTATATATATATATATATATATATATATATAATTAAATAAATTTTAATTTTATAAATTTAATACAAACCGACTTTTTATCATAACTTAATTCCAAATTAATTTAATTGTATTGAATTTAAACCCCCAATCATTAGCGTCTAACTTAATTACATAATTCTATTAATTCATTATTTGTTATAAAGAAATAAAATGACATAAAAATCTGACAGCTATAGAAAAATAATGTAAAACGTATCTAAAATTCATGAACACGACATGTCTGAAACGTGCCCTATCTTCGTACGAGCAATTCTTTGATTTATTCGGATCGATTAAAATGCCATGGAAACAAAGTGCGTGACCTTGCCCATCGGCAGCCTGTATAAATCGATCAGGTTTAGAAAAGGCTTTCGTTCTTCTTCTTCTTCTTCTTCTTCTTCTTCTTCGTCTTCTTCTTCTTCTTCTTATTATTATTCTCATAAATGCACTCACATGGCTTGGCTGGAAAAAGTCATTAAAGAGAAGTAGATACCATTGCGAACGACATATGACCTGGTCTTCGGGCTATGATCAAAGATCCGTTCCGTCATTTCTAAGAGGATGGATGTTCCTAGAAATTGGCAATTTCTTTTTTTATACACAGTGATCACCACTTATCAAGGCCCCGAAGCCACTCAGGGATAAGGGTTATTGCAAGTACATTACGTTAGTGTGGAGATTTGATGAAGTGTTTACTTAAGGGGGCGCTTCATTAGGAATTTGTTAACATTGGACTTGAACACATCCAAGTTGTAGTCCGGTGGGAAGCAGGCAGACGGAACAGAGTTCCACTGGCGTGCAGTTCTAAGAAAGAAGCTTTGTTAATGGAATCCGCGTTTTGATTTAGGCACAGATATAGAGTGGGGGAAATTTTTCACAGTGGATTCAGCTAGACGGGTGTTTTTCGTGAAAGATTGGCGAGGGGGGACCAGAGATTGGAGTTCAGACGAGCACTTGCCATGAAAATAACGATAAAACAAAGATAGGCTCGCAACGTCTCTTCTGTGGGAGAGAGGTTGCAGGGTAGAGAAAAGGGCATCCCCCACTAAGCCACGAAGTCTATTTTGTACTCTGTCAAGGCAGGATAGGCTGTTTTTAGCAGCTCCTGCCCAGATATGACAACAGTATTCCATCCTTGGACGTACTTGGCTTTTATATAGACAGAGAATTGCATCAGTAGTGAGATATCTTCTGGAGCGGTAGAAGGATCCCACCATCTTTCCAGCGACCTTGGCAACAGACTTGATGTACGTGTTCCATTTCAGATCTGGAGTAAAGGTCAAACCCAGAAGCTTGTCAAAATACGGGGCCTCACCCAGACGAGAGCCATCCATCACAATTGATGCCAGATGGGGATCAGAGCGTTGATGATGTAAGGATAGGAGTTTGGTTTTGGATGCATTAAAGGTAACCAGCCACATCTTCCCCCACTGAAACACGCGCTCGAGATCAGAGGAGAGAGAATCAGAGAGAACTTTGTCATTTACAGCCTTTGATGTGTTGCCGTAGATGGTCGTGTCATCAGCATAGATGTTAACGAATGATATAAGTATGTGTTTAGGGAGGTCATTGATGTAGATCAGGAAGAGAGTTGGGCCTAGGATTGACCCCTGAGGGACTCCAGCATTTATATTATTTATTTCACAATCTAGGGTTTCCTATTTTTGGAAACTGGAATTTCTCTACATTAAAAACACAAAAACGATCTTTAAAAGTATGTCCGTAATTGTGCACAACAAACCTGCTCATTTTGATAAAGGAATAATAAATTAACAAACATCTCTATTGGATATTTATATCATTTACAAGGAAAGTTGTGGATAAGTGGTGACTATACTAATCAAAACTTTATAATTTATCATCTACCTCTTTCTCTATTTTTATTATTTATGCTTATCGTCAACTTTCTGATTGTCTATATCTCTCTGTTTACATTTTATATACTCCAGTTTTATCCGAACTTTACCTGTATATGTGTCACAGGCAATGATAAACATTTGTACCTATCGGATTATGTATGTTTTGATATTTGTGTACGGAGAAATACCGACGGATTATGCAACTATTTTTTTGTAGGACAGAGTACAATTTTAGTGCGCTAGATTTTTACAACTTCACCTGACATTTTATCAAACCTAATGCAGTGGAAGTAAACAAACATCCGGGATACAATTCTAATGAGATTCTCTCTATGAAAAAATATGTTTTTTTCTTTTATTACATTTTCACCCCAAACAAGGCACATTGCCACTCAGGTGTAGAGGGCTACTATCAGGGTCAGCAACTACTGGGGCACTATGTAGGGATTTGGGTAGACAGATGTCGGTTCACGTTGCACTTGAACTTCTGCATATCAGTACAGTTAGGTAAGCAGGATCCTGGAATGGAATTCCAGAGTCTAGCGGTTCTGGGGAAGAAACTACTGGAATAGAAAGATCTTTTACATCTAGGGATCTCTACTGTGTGGGGGTGGGATTTAGCTGCCTGTCGGGTTTGTCGAGGGTGTCTGCGTCATGGGAGCACAAGTGTCTGCAGTTCGTCAGAGCATTCACCATTAAAATACTTGTAGAACAAGCAGAGGGATGCAACGTTTCGTCGATGGGACAGGGGCTGAAGCTTAGATGCCAGTTCAGGGCCTATCAGATTGACGACTCTTTTTTGAACCTTGTCTAGGAGCGAGAGACTAGTAGTAGACGCACCAGCCCAGATGTGACATACATGGGCGAATGGTGGCCTTATAGAGATACAGGATACTTTCAGGTGTCAGTAGTTTTCTAGCACGGTAGAGAGAGCCTACCTTTTTTGCAGCGGCCCTGGCAATGTTTTCAATATAATTGTTCCAGCTCATGTTTCCTGTGAACGTTAGGCCAAGCAGTTTGAAAGATGTACTCTCAGACAGGGAGTCACTGGCCATTGCTATTGGTGGCAGAGAAGGTTTCTTGTAGTTATTGAAGGAAACCAGTTTGGTCTTGGCAGCATTGAATGTGACCATCCATTTATGTCCCCATTCCACTACAGATTGGAGGTCATCCTCTAGTGTTTTTGCCATTTATTTATATATGTGTTCATTTGTTTTCCTGTCATGCCTGTTATAGAGTGTAGTGTCATCAGCATATATACCCATCTCAGAGGCAGTTTTGTCGGGGAGGTCATTAATAAATATCAGGAACAATAGAGGTCCAAGAATAGACCCCTGACGCACTCCCGCATTTATATCACACTGTTTAGATGTTCGACCGTTGAGGACAACCTGGATTTTTCTCTTATCTAAGAAGGATTTAATTATGCTAAGTATTCTACCAATGATACTGTATGATTTAATTTTCCTGAGGAGACCCTTGTGCCATACAAAAGCCTTAGATATATCTAGAGCTACCGCTCTGCCCTCCTCCGCTTTGTCCAATGAATGGTATATACGTTCAGATTACAGTGAGGATGTCAGCTGT
>NC_136489.1:67293320-67488320 GCF_053919585.1 Euprymna scolopes | reverse complement strand
CCAGTCAATGCAGTGGAAGCACTTGAACTCACCACCTCCAAAGAAGGCAAGAGTGCAGCCCTCCGCTGGCAAGGTCTTCTGGGACCAGGACGGAGTAGTGATGACAGATTTCCTGGCAAAGGGTATCACAATGACAGGAGCCTATTATGCTACACTTTTGAGGAAATTACGAGAAGCTATCAAAATCAAAAGGCGAGACAAGATCAGCCTAGGTACCCTCCTCCTGCTGGACAATGCTTCGGTTCACAACTCGCATGTCGCCAGATCAGAAGCACAGGCGTGTGGTTATGAAATCATCCCCATTCTCCCTACTCTCTTGACCGTGCGCCCTCTGACTTTCACCTCTTTCCAGCCATGAAGTTGTTTTTGAAAGGAAAGCGTTTCCCAGATGATGCAGCCTTGATTTCTGAAGTCACGTCGTGGTTGGAAGACCAACCTGGGGTGTTCTACAAAAACGGTCTCCAGAACTGCATCAAACGATGGGAGAAATGCATAACTCTGGGCGGTTCCTATGTAGAGAAAGACTAACTGTGTCAAGTTTCGTTGCTATGGGAAGTGGGCCAGGGGCATTATTACTGCTCGCCCCTAGTATATATATATTATTATTATTTTATTGCCATTTTATCTGTTTAGTTAGACATGTTTCTGTTACCGAATCGTATCAGCGATCCAGCAACTTCGCCAGGCTTGAACAGAATTGGTTATTATGATTTGGAAAGACGATATTAGAATAAGACGAGGGGGAAAAAGGATGAATCTCAATTTTGATCTGACAACATTTAAGTTTTAAGATTTAATAATTAAATAAAAAAATTAAAACATCGAACAGGGATGAAGTTGAATTTAAAAACTTTAGCCAGATAGACACGGATTTCTAGTATATGGAGAGAGAGAGAGAGAGAGAGAGAGAGAGAGAGAGAGAAAGAGAGAAAGAGAGGGGGTGGGAGAGGGGTATGTGGAGAAAGGAAGAGGGGTAAGTGGATAGAGGAAGAGGGGTAGGTAAGTGCTGAATTGAAGAAAAAGAAATAGAAATGAAACAGGTGAGTAGCTATCACTATTGAGTCGTCCGGTTGTTGTGATGTCATATTGAATTTGACATGTTAAGGATTTATGCAGATTGGTGGCGGGGGGCCTTGTTCGGAGTAAGAAAGATGCGTCCTCTTAAGGTAAGGTAAGCAAAGTTACATCCAATTTAAGTGAATTACTTATTTAAATGCATTTGCTGTAAAGGTCTTTAAGGAATTGAGTAATTTAAATTAAATTAAAAATTAAAGTAAAAAAATTGCCGGGCATAGACTGAATAGGTATAAAATTATAAAATATGCACGTAGGTAGATATAGGTGGTAGTAGTAGTAGTAGTAGTAAAAAATTAAATATATATATAATATAAAATAAGAAGATATCTCACTACTGATGCAATTCTCTATCTATATAAAAGCCAAGTACGTCCAAGGACGGAATACTGTTTCCATATCTGGGCAGGAGCTGCTAAAAACAGCCTATCCTGCCTTGACAGAGTACAAAATAGACTTCGTGGCTTAGTGGGGGATGCCCTTTTCTCTACCCTGCAACCTCTCTCCCACAGAAGAGACGTTGCAAGCCTATCCTTGTTTTATCGTTATTTCCATGGCAGGTGCTCGTCTGAACTCCAATCTCTGGTCCCCCCTCCCCAATCTTTCACGAAAAACACCAGTCTAGCTGAATCTACTGTGAAAAATTTTCCCCACTCTATATCTGTGCCTAAATCAAAACGCGGATTCCATGAACAAAGCTTCTTTCTTAGAACTGCACGCCTGTGGAACTCTGTTTCGTCTGCCTGCTTCCCACCGGACTACAACTTGGATGTGTTTAAGTCCAACGTTAACAAATTCCTAATGAACCGCCCCCTTAAGTAAACACTTCATCAAATCTCCACACTAACGTAATGTACTTGCAATAACCCTTATCCCTGAGTGGCTTCCGGGCCTTGATAAGTGGTGATCACTGTGTAAAAAAAAAAAAAAAAATAAAATAAAAATAATAATGATAATAAAATAATAATAATAATAATTATAATAATAATAAAAAAAACAAATAATAATAATAATAATAATAATAATAATAATAATAATAATAATAATAATAATAATTATAATTTTTTTTCCATTGTCTTCTAATGTCGTCTTTCCAAATCATAATAACCACTTCTGTTCAGTTGCTGGATCGCTGATACGATTCGGTAACAGAAACATGTGTAACTAAATAGATAAAACGGTAATAAAGTAAAAATATATATATTTTCTCTGCAGTAGTATTGAGCACCTTTTTCAGGTTTTTATCAATTAGCAGTTTTGCTATACATATATATATATATATATATATATATATATATATATATATATATATATATATATATACTAGCAGGTCATAAAATACGCTTTAATATGATATTTTGATTAATGCAGATTTCGTATATGTATTATTATATCATATTGGACCCAATATATATATAATGATTTAAAAAGTTTAAAAAACAAAAAAACAATGACTCCTGCGCCACTACCGAGAATAGCATGCATATTATTAAAATCATACATTATAATCTAGTTATTAACATTCCTGTCAATAATATTACCGTTAATTTTACTAGAGTTAGTAATGGTACCAATGTGAATGCTGCTATTACATTTTTTTCTCACTTTTACTATTTTTTATTATTAATTTTATTGTATTTTTTCATTCAATTATCACTATTCTAATTATTCTTCTTATTAAAATCTACATTAAAATCATTGTTAAACTTATAATTATATACTTTTTAAATTATTTTTACTATTATAATACTACTACCTACTATATGTATGTATATGTATATTTCTCTATCTATCTGTGTGTATATATATATATATATATATATATAAATATATTTAATTAAAATATTTTGTTTTATCCTTATTACTATTTTAATTTGTTTTATCTTTAGTATTATGATAATAATTTATAGTATTATTGTTTTTTAAAATTCTTTTTCGTTAATTTTATTAATTACAATGGTACTCCAAAATTATAATTTTAGTTCATAGAATAACTACCAATATCATCTCCATATTTCATTTTCATTAATAATTTTATTTAAATCTTTACTACAATATTTACCCGAGATTATTATTATTATTATTATTATTATTATTATTATTATTATTATTATTATTATTATTATTATTATTATTATTATTATCTATCTATCTATCTATCTATCTATCTATAAATTAATATGCTTGTCCGTACGGTGTCACGTCATCATCATCGCAAACATTAATTAATGAAACGCGTCATCATCATAGCAAACATTAATTAATGTGAATTATCTCCCTTTATTGTTCAATCTTTATTAGTTAAAAATCATTAAACCATTTTATTTCCCAAAACTTCCCGAAAAAAAAATGAACTGTCTTTTTATGGTTCCGGATTATTTTAAAGACAATTATGCGTAGAAGGTATCGTTCCACAGTTTAAATAGTATAGTATTTTACTTACATTTTTAACGATGTCTTCTGTTTATTATTGTAGCGTAATACGGAACGCTTATTCTATTTTAGTCAGTAATAAATATATTTTTTACATTTAACGTTACGAGTTCGTTTTTTTTTACTGTGCCACTTTATCTTTTTTAAATTTTTATTTACTTTTAGTGAGCCTTAAATAACAAAAATATGTTTAGAAATACAAGTTACAAAAGTCAAGAATGACTTCTATATATATAAAAGCGAAAATGTGTGTATGTATGTTTGTGTGTATGTATATATGCTTGTGTGTCTGCTAAAAACGTTCGACAGACACAACAAAAATTCACAAACTTGATCTCATATGAAAGCCCCACCCTCCGGACGACAAATATCGAAGAATTGGCCCAAAGCGACCATCAGAAGCGCGTCAACTGATCGATTTTCTGCAGGGGGGGGGGCCAAAAAAGTGACATTTTAATGTTAAACATTACATATGGTTTAAATCGATTTATAACTGCCCCCAAAAATACGGCCGCCAACTCTTATACATAAAGTATACACGCGGCCGTTTATTTTGGGTCAACTTGTATTCAAAACTCGCTGAGTCATGTCACGTGATCTTGACGTCAGCAAGCTCTCATGGTGTTCTGAATTTACAATTTAAAAATGTTGTTATCGGTAAAAAAAAAATTAAAGCTAAACTATGAACTTCTACGCTATGGCAACGTTACCAAAGTTATTACCGCATTCAAAATAGGTAGGTACGATAGTTAAACGAAAAATAATAAGCCAAACATGTGAAGTAAAAAAAAATACGATTACAGAAAATATTAATGAACGAAGTTTTTAAATATAAAAACAGCCAGACGCCATTTTCTAGTCTTTAGAGTAAGGAAGATGAAGTGAGAGAGAGAGAGAGAGAGAGAGAGAGAGAGAGAGAGAGAGAGAGAGAGATCCGAAATCGACAGGGGGGAGGGTCAACAACGCATGCGTCAGATGACGTCATGACGTCGTGACCTGATTTACTTTAAATAGTTGATAAACCGAACAAACCTTATATACGCCGCTTTAGCTCAGGTAGTTAAGGCCTTGGTTCATTATCTGAACATTTTGGGTTCGAATCGTGGTGTGAGATGTTTTTTTTTTTTTCGATTTTTTAAATTTAAATATTGAACCCTGTATTATTTAAGCCATTTTTCACGTAACGTTCGTTTTTCTGTTTTAATCGTTCGTTTGCCTTACGTTGTTGTTTTTGGTGTTTTACCCCCCCCCGCTTAATTAAAACGTTGTTTTCGTTTCTTACTTCGCTTATAACAATGCTTACATCGTCATCGTCGTCGTCGTAACGCTCGACGACTTTCAAACATCTTTCACTTCTGGCTGGCCGATTTTATTTTCAAACTTCGTCTCAGGGTTCGGCTTCGATCCTACCCCACCCCCGGCTTCTTTTTTATTTAACACCACACACCCCATACAAACACCCGGGCAACGCTGGGTACCCCTCGCTAGTTATTAAATAAATCACCAAAGTCACCATTCGCAAATACACTGAGTAACACAGAGTCAAAACATATTTTACGTCTTGTTCTGTTTTGTTTTGCTTTTGTTTTACGGCATATCAATCCTTTTTTCGTGTTATTTAATGCCGAATCGAGTAATTTTGTAACATTTATACAGCTTCACATTGTTTACATAGTTATTACTTATGTTTTGTTCGTTTTATTTTGCTTCTTTTACAGGCAGTCATTTCTTTTTTCATTAAATCGCTATTTAGGTGAAGGTTCAAAATAGTTAATCCTTCTCCCCATAACCGTTTTTTATGCAGTAAAATACTGTTTCAATAATTATGGTTTAAATAAATATTTATTCCTTATTTAAAGATTTACAGTATATTTTATTTAACTAAGAAATATTTATTGTTCATACATATATTTTTCCCTTATTTTTTTACATTGTTAGGTGAAGTTTCAGAATAGTTAACCCCCCTCTCCATATTAAGAATGGCTTTCAGCATGATTCTTACAATAGTGCTATCAAAGTTTATTGATTTTTCTTATTTAACAAAAATTATAAAAAAGATACAAAAACATTTTAAACATTTTTTTCATTAAATCCTTATTTAGGTGAAGGTTTAGAATAGTCAAACCCTCTCCCCTTATTAAGAATGGCATTTTTATTATTTCAGCATGATGCTTACATTTTTCTTAATATAATAAGTGATACAAGAAAATGTTAAGCTTTTTTTTATTATTAAAAGGTTAGATCAAAGTTCGGAATAACTTTTACATTATAACCAATTAGCCAGCTGTATTAAAATGCTTTAGCATTTAATACCTAATAAGGTGTTCGCTTCAATTGCCACAAGCAGACGATATCGATTCAAAGGAGGTAATTCGTCAACAATTGTTTTAGCCGAATTTTTACGGTAATATAAGTCATAAAATTATCTACTAAACCAGTGTAACTTGGTGAAATTTCGTTATTCATTTAACCGTAAACAAACAACACCATCGTCAACAACAAAAACAGAGCTTTGCTTCAACAAAGTTTACTGACTTGTGGATAAGTCATCCAGCATTAAATGATTGTTATCAGCTTATTTTGATGATCAGAAACTAAACATTTAATCCGGCATCAGTTTTTAACATTTTTGATCCTTCTTACTGTAAATATTTAAAATAATGAAATTACTTTCGGCAATTTTAGAAACGGCCATTAGAATACTTAAATTTTAATCTACCCATCCCTTATTTATAGAGATAAATTAGAAAAAATATTGACTATTAAATACCCTTTTAAAAATTACGCAACTTAACTTTTTTAATATAAAATAAACACTTTGTTTCATTACTTAGGATTTAAACAAATATTTATTCTCAATTTTTACATTTTTCGCATATTTTACAAAATTCAAGATATAATTTATTGAAATGAAATTATTAAGTTATTCATCAAAAGAAAATAACATGTTCACAAATAAATTATGCTTCTACACTTTGTAGCCGAAAAAACGCTATGTTTTTAGCACATCTGCTGCCAGAATATATGGAAGACATCAGTACGTTAAACTATGACCGAATCATGAAATAACTGGAAAGCGTGTACAGTTCTTTAATCAAAGCCAAAATAGGTGCTTCTAAACTTTTACTTCAATATATTTATTGAATAAATAAAATAGTTTCTACTCTTTAAAATACTGATGTTTCTCTTGGATTTTGGCAGCAGGTGCGCTGAAAAACATGGCGTCTTTATTTCGGCGACAAAGTGTAGAAGCACGAATAAATGTTACAAGAAGGAATAATTTATTATTAAATAATTTATATAATTCACCTAGATATCATCTAGATATCCTTTTTACAGAGCTAAATTATGAAAATATTGATTTAAATTCCCTCTTAGAAAAATTACACACTAATGATTTTTAATATAAAAAAACGGTTTCATTAATTAAGAAATATATTTTCTCATTTGAAACATTTATATTGAATTTTATTTCATTATAGAAATATTTATTTTTCATATCAAAATCTTTATTTATAATTTTTTTTTATTAAGACCAATTAAATTTTCACACAGAATGAACCAAATTACTACCACTACATTGGAAGATACAAGATGTGCAGCCAGAGAACGACAAAGACGAAGGCGTCAGCAGCTACAAACTGAAGAAAGGGATAATATCAGATTGCAAAGAAGAAACATATTGAGACAGCAAATAAATAACATGATTGAAGAAGACAGACAACTTTATCTGCAAAATGAAAGAGCTAGGCAACGGGAACGAAGAAACAATATGAATGAAGCAGAAAGACAAAATGGCCCGTATTATTTTGTAGGTAACATGAGTTTGATTTGCTCATTTTGTAGAGCACTTAGATTTCGAGGAGAAGCATTGAATTGTTGTCAAAAAGGAAAAGTTTCTCTTCCTCTCTTACAAGATTATCCTCCTCAACTCCAAAGGTTACTAGAAACGTTTAATTTTAGATTTAATATACGCAATTACATCATTTTCATTTGCTTCATTTGGAGCAAGTATTGTCCGCCCTCCTGGAAGAGGCCCCTATTGTTTTCGCTTACAAAGTCAAACCTATCATTATTCCAGTACTCTGCACCCAAATAATGAAGAACAGAGAAAATATGGACAGATTTACATCTTTGACTCATCCGAAGCAAATCAACTCCGGTGTAAATTACCAGAAAATAATAAATGTATCCAAAGTGTATTTGAAACCATAGCTATGTCCAAGCTCATAAAAATATGAGGGCCGTTGAATTAGAAGAGGAAGCACGTGCTATAAGGGAAAATGTAAAGGAGAGTTTCGATGCATTTCACCACTGGTCCAGATATCAAAAGATTTAACAATTCAATAAACAACGAAATAGGTGTAGTATTTGTTGGTGAGGATGGTGCTCCACCTGCTAACAGAGATATTATTGTTTACCCACATTCTCAATCAAAACACCGAATTTCTTATCTGTCTTGCCACTTGGACCCCATGATATATCCCATATAATTTCCAAATGGTGAACAAGGCTGGCACATAAACATGCAACATAGGCCAGAACGGCAAACAAGAGTTCGCAATAAAGTGACAATGCAAGAGTATTACAGTTATCGCCTTGCAATTAGAGATTCATACAGTATTATCCATAGATGTGGTAAACTATTCCAACAATATGTAGTTGATGCATATGTGAAAATTGAAGGGTGCAGATTGAACTTCATTAAAAGCCATCAAAGTCAACTAAGAGCTGCTCAATATTCTGGCTTAATGGATCATTTAGCAAGCAATGAAGATGGCGATCCTGGTGTACCAGTTATTCTACCATCTTCATTTACAGGAAGTCCTAGGAATCTTCAACAACTGTATTAAGATGCAATGGCAGTTTTCTGTAAATATGGAAAGCCAGACCTATTCCTTACCTATACATGTAATCCAAGATGTCCTGAAATATTAAACAACTTGGGGTCATCAGAACTTGCACAAAATCGACCTGACTTAATATCACGTGTGTATCATGCACATCTAACTGAACTTTTGAAAGACATTAAAGACAGACATGTATTGGGAACTCCTTTTGGATATGTTTATGTTATTGAATTTCAAAAAAGAAGGCCACCACACTGCCACATGATCATAAGGCTGCGAGATCAGGATAAGATCAGAACAGTTCAAGAAATTGATGCAATTGTGTCAGCAGAAATACCTGGACCTGAAGATCCAGAGCTTCGTGATATAGTTTAACTTTTAATGGTACATGGCCCATGTGGTGCAGTTAATCCTAATTCTCCTTGTATGAGTAAAGGATTATGAAAACAAAATTTCCAAAGGCATTTAGAGAAGAAACAGTAGAAAACATTGATGGATACCCGACTTACAAGCGTGCAAATAATGTGCAAATAGTTCGAGTCGGTAATTTTACTGTTGATAATAGATACATAGTCCCTTTCAACAAATTTCTTCTGAGATAATATCGAGCTCATATTAACTTAGAAATCTGCTCCTCAGTCAAAAGTATAAAATACATATTTAAATATGTTTATAAAGGACATGATAGTGCTATGATGGAGGTTAATATCCATGATTCATCTATTGATATCGATCAAGCAGAAACAATGCGATCAGAACAAAGAGATTAAGTCAAGCAATATCTATCATGCAGATATGTATCACCTCCAGAAGCAATGTGGCGTCTTTCTGACTATAAAATGCATGGACAGTCTCATGTTGTGTACCGTTTAGCTGTACACATGCCTGGAGAGCAACAGATTTCTATCAACATGGACAAGCTGAACAAGCAATTTAACAAGCACATCAACGTCACACACATTTGACTGCTTGGTTTGAACTAAATCAGAATGATATTACTGCTAACCAATATTTTTACTGTGATATTCCACACCATTATGTATTTAACAAAACTACTACAAAATGGACTAAAAGAGAGCGGTCAAGTAATTTGATTACAAGAATATATTCAGTTTCACCAAACCAAGGTGAAAAGTTTTATTTATGGATTCTGCTTCTTCATGTCTCTGGAGCAAAGTCATTTGAAAATTTGAGAACAGTCCAAGGTCATACATTCCCTACATTTAGAGAAGCTCGCATCAGCCTTAGATTATTGCAAGATGATACTGAATTAGAAAATACTCTTACTGAAGCTGCTTCATTTACAATGCCACAACTATGTAGCATGTTTGCAATGCTGTGTCTTTATCATCATCCAGTGGATGCCTTTCAACTATTCATTAACCATAAAGAGAACATGATTGAAGACCTCGTTTCTGCTTATGATGAGAGCATATGTGAAAACATTGCACTTCATTTGATAAAAGCAATATTTAATGAACATAGTTCTTCTTGTCAGGCAATAGGTTAACAACAGGTGACCCTCCAATAGATAATATGACTCGAAATACAAACCGGCCTAATGTTGAATTGCTAAACAATGAACAATTAGAGGTCTTTAATTCTATAATCAAGGCTGTCATGGCAACTGAAAAAGAAGCCCCACAAAACAATTGCTTCTATTTAGATGCCTCAGGCGGATCAGGAAAAACCTTTTTATTCAACATGTTATATGATTACTTCAGCTCCAGCAGTACTGTAACAGCCACTGCGGCATAGACTGGCATTGCTGCAATGCTACTAACTTCAGGGAAAACACTCCACAGTATATTCAAACTACCTGTACATCTGACAGAAACCAGTGTCTGTAACGTTTCTCCTGTAACAGAGCATGGTTCTTTTTTGATAAGGGTAAAGGTATTCATCATAGACGAAGTTTCTATGATACCTAATCATGCACTGCTTGCTATAGATAGATGTTTACAAGATATAATGGGTATAGATAAAATATTTGGTGGAAAATTTCTCATACTTGGAGGTGACTTCAGGCAAATTTTGCCAGTAGTGCCACATGGATACCCTACATCTATTAAATACACCTGTCTTAAAAGATGCATATTGTGGCATCATTTCAGTCAATTACAGCTAACAAAACGTCAGAACTAACATTAATGAACAGGAGTTTTGTAGATGGCTCCTTCATCTTGGTAATGGTACACTAATGAGCAGTCTTAATGACGTTCCTGTAGATGCCATAGATATTCCTGATGATTCGGTATGTAATGGTTCTCTAATCTCAGAAATATTTAATTGCAGTCCTCAAGAAATTGAAAATAGAATCATCATGACTCCAAAAAATACAGAATGTTTAACAGTAAATGAAGAAATTCTAAATAATCTTCCCGGAGGCATAAATACATATTTAAGTACAGATTACATCTCTGATGATGATGCTGAACTTCAAAATTATCCTATCGAGTTCATAAATTCATTAACTCCATCTGAAATGCCACCTTACCGACTTAATGTGAAAATAGGGGCAATAGTAATGCTACTGCGAAATTTATCCATAAATCAAGGACTTTGTAATGGAACTAGGATGAAAATAAAAGAATGTCATCAGAACAGCATCATTGCTATTTTAATTAATGGATCTAATAGAGGTTCCACAGTTATCATTCCAAGAATTAAGTTAAAGCCAAGTGATACAAATGTTCCGTTTGCATTTCATCGGATACAGTTTCCAATACGATTAGCATATTCACTGACCATCAATAAAGCACAAGGCCAAACTTTTGATAAGGTTGGTATATATCTTCAACATCTGTATTTTCTCATGGTCAACTGTATGTGGCATGTTCAAGAGCTCGATCTAAGCACAATGTGAAATTTAAGGTAATGTAACTGCATAGAGATGATAATTAGGGCAGAAAGCGTGGTGTAACATATACTAAGAATATTGTTTACCGTGAAGTGTTATGAAAACAATCAGGAACAGCTATGGAATCTAAAAATTAACTTGGATGTAAATATGATTTTGGAAAAATTAAAAAAAAAGATTGCTTTCCTTATATTTAAAATTCATAATTTGATGAAAAAGTAGTGTACCGTTTGTTTAACTTTACTTAATTATATAACATTGACATAAATTTGATAGGTACAACCTACTTCACATCATTTTGATTATCAAAAAATCAAAATTTAACTGTACTTTGTAAGATTTACAGAAACACTTCATTTTCTATGCATGTAATACACAAGAATCTGAATATTATAACAGATTACAATGTTTTTATGGAAAAAACTTTTGTACAGAAAATTCAAAGTGTTCTATTTATATTATCAGGAAGTTGTGATGCATTTATTGAAATCTATATCAATAATTCAACTTAAAAAATATTTGTGAATTTCCAAATCTTCATTGAATAAAATTCAAAATAAATAGAAAAGTCTATTGCATATGTAAAAGTTGACGGTTGCTTACAGATATATAGCATATATATCGCCGTCTCTGTCAACGCTTCATTAAAAGCTATCAACGTCAACCAAGAGCTGCCCAATATTCTGGCTTAATGGATCATTTAGCAAGGAATGAAGATGGTTATTCTGGTGTACCAGTTATTCTACCATCTACATTTACAGGAAGACCTAGGAATCTACAACAGCTTTATCAAGATGCAATGGCAGTTTTCTGTGGCCTATTCATTACTCACACGTGTAATCACAAAATGTCCTGAAATATTAAACAACTTGGGGTCATCAGAACTTTCACAAAATCGATATCAACAATGTCACACAGTTTTTTAAAATTCACAGTCTGACTCCCAAGAACCTGCTGACTGACCACTATTCTCACTCCAAGCAGCTGATCGCCGTCTCTGTCAACGCTTCAATCATCACCAGCACTTCCTGACAATATCAACAGCATCAGTTACGATCGCATTGACCTTCAATAAAAGTTTAAACTGAAGTTCTTTGTTTGTTCTACTTGCTTCCATACGTTCATTTTTGTAAGGAATTTCTTACTGATGTGTTTTAAAAGATTTTAACTACCATGGAATTTCCACGGGTCCTGCTATTAATAGTATTTTTATATTATTGTTATATTATTATTATTATTATTATTATTATTATTATTATTATTATTATTATTATTGTCGCCTTCGTTGATATTCTTAGAATTGTTAATATAGCTATACTTTTATCATATTTAAATAAAAATTAGCTTTCTACCTTTTTAATGCTTAGATAGTATGACCTTGTAACACTTTTAAGCATACATTGATCATGCCAATCATGCTGTCTAGACGATTTCCACTGCATTGGTTTACACCTACGTATTTGCAGCACTAATTTTAATTGACCTAATTTTCAAATTTAAAGATTACTTTTACTAATTGACGCCAAACCATCCAAGGAAGCGATCTTGCAGTATAGTTCCGATAGAATCTGAAGTTGCTCTGATCGACAGTGACGGTATCTATAATATAATCCTCGTGCCTCCCTGTGCAAGGCTAGACGATTATTATGAAAAAAAAAACACACTATGTACAACAAATACAAGACAGGGAAGACCACAACACACAACATTGCTATGACCAACATCAGTGCACAATAGTTAATAACGTTAAACAGTCTGTATACGTTCTAGATTTAAAAAAGTTTTGTTCAAGGTTTTGGTAAATAATGCCAGTAGGTTTTAAATATATTCGCCAGCTACCTTAAGTAATAATAGCAATAATTTTCTACCCGCAGGACATATGGAAAATACACGATTAAATAAGGAATGGAATTATTTAATTATTTAATGAAATTACCATCAATTTGTACTATATTACTATTTTTCTTAACAATTAAAAATTGGACTTTCCCACGCCTATATATATATATATATATATATATATATATATATATATATATATATATATATAAATATTAACACGAATGTTTTACTTTCTCTTCTCTTCCCTATATGTACGTATACTCCTCGCTACATACCCCTCCAATTATCCCCTCTCTTGTTTAGCGGGTGAATAGTTGATACAGTCGCTGCTGAGTGCCGAGCATTACAACAAAAAACAATACGTACGAAGACGGAGTACAGGAGACAGGTAAGTGTTAATATATAGATGGTAGCGTATTAATAGATTGCCAGGATCTTATTAATTACATTAATAGTCTTTGTTTCTTTTCTTTCTATTTACTCGCAAAGATGGGATCATTCGACTAAAGGGTGTTATATATATAACGTCACATACCTTGGTGTCATTCTGCCTACTGACTGCGTCTGATACAAACAGACAACATACAGGATCCTGACAACATGTGCCGTGTTTGGGACCCTGCGGAAGAGAGTACGGCATTGAAATAATGAGCCAGATTTTAAGGGGACGGGCAGGAGCAACTAGAAACACCAAGCCGCAATCGAGCATAACACAAATCGCTTGACGGGACGGGAATGGAGCAAGAGACTCTATCCGCGGGATATAAAATAAAATAAAAGCCTAAAAGAACAAACAGACTAGAATATGCATATGTATATATACTTGGTTCTGTTTCGTTCGATGCATCGTGCTCGTTTATTTTATGACAGCATTTCGTTTCTGAATTTCTGTAAATGACAACTGATTATGCGTATTATTTAAATTCCTCGGACTGCTGTTCTCATCTTGAGTGTTATTTGCACAACATTTCGCCCGATTAATCTCGTAAGCTTCTTCATGTGTATTTTTCTATCGATCTCAGAAATATATTTGTCTAACTCGGGAAATTTATGCCGAACCTGGAAATCTGCACGCAATTTCAAACGGATACCATGATCAGCCGCAAGGACCCATGGTGTAGTAGATAAAGTACGTAATAAAATTCAGTTGTAAAGTTACACTCTTCTAGCGGATGAAAATCAAATACCCAGCGCGGGCGACATGCAAAATACAATTTCGAATTATCTAGACTTTGACACAGTCATGGATAACGGAACAAAAACTTGCAAGCTTCGTTTATTAAAAGAAGGGTTTTATTCGAAATTCCGTGCAGATTACCGAGTTTGATAGAAAGATTCCCAAGTTCGAGCGAAAGACCCCCGAGTTCAATAAAGATACGCATGAAGAAGATCAGAGGTCACACCGACAAAACGTTGTAAAAATAACACTCAAGATAAGAACTGTAGTCAGAAGAATCCCCAAAATATGAATCGTAATATTTATCTTTTTAGGATTTAACAGTTTATATCAAATTGTACAACAGAATTTAAAGGTTTTTCTTTCGTTCGTGATATGTGCATGATGTGTAAATGCAGACGAATATTTTATATTGATATCAGGTTTAATTACATTCGTCGCAAAATGCTCCCATTAGATCTAAATTTGTGTATAACGCTAAACGAACATATATATGTATGCATACACATGCACGTATATGTATATATATATAAATAACACATATATATATAACATATATATGTGTGTATATTTATATATATACATATGTGTAGGGATTTATATGTATATGTATGTATATTTATATATCCATACATGTATATATATGTGTGTGCATCTGTGTATATGTGTATATATATGTATGTGTGTATATACATATATATGTCTTTATACATATATATGCATGCATATATGTATGTATGTGCGTATATACATATATATATGTATGTATGTGTGTCTATATGCATATATATCTATATATTTGTTTATATGCATACATGTATATGTATATATACGTGTATATATGCGTATAACTGTATATGTATATACATATGTATGTACATATATACATGCAGATATATATATATATATATATAGGTATATATGGATATATATATATACATGTATTTTTTACAAGAGGAACACAACTTATCAAGGCCCGAAGACCACTCCAAAATAAGGGTTAATGAGTGTACAGACGTTATCAAGAAAACAGTGTAATAATCGTCATTGGTATGGATTTAGTATAATTGTATTATTTAAAGAGACGACTTAACAATAACTTGTTTATATTAGACTTACAGACAACCATATTGTAGTCAGCTGCAGAAAAAGTGTTCCACAGGCGGGCAGTTACAAGAAAAACTTAGTTCATGGAATTTATATCTAAATTTATGCACAGGTAGAGAATGGGAGAAATTGTTGATAGTTGTTGTAGTTAGACGAGTGAAAATTTGACTTGGGGAACCACAGATTGGAGCTCAGACAATCGGTCACCATGAAAATATCTATAGAGCAGAGACAGGCTAGCAATGTAGGAAAGCGGTTGCAGAGAGGAGAAAAGGGATTCATCCGCTAGGTTTTGAAGTCAGTTTTGAATTCTGTCAAGGCAGTATAAGACGCTTCTAGCAGCTCCTGCCCAGATGTGGCAACAGTGCTCAATTCTAAGACGTACCTGGCTCTTATACAGTTAGAAGATTGCATCGGAAGTGATGCATTCACTTGAGCGGTACAATGCTTCAACCATTTTTCCGGCGACTTTGGTAACGGATGTGATGTATGTGATAATTTCAGACCAGGAGTGAAGGTCAGACCCAGTAGCTTGTGAAAGCATGGTGCTTCCCCAAGACAGAATCATTCATTTCAACTAGGGTCAAGTGAGGGTGAGAGCGTGTATGGTGGAAAGAGAGGATATTGGTTTAGATACATTAAAATTAAACCCTTACTCATTGCATCACGTTTACAAGATAAGAAGAGAATTAAAAGAAACCTTGGCCATTACTGTCATCTGAAGTGTTGCTGTAGATGGTAGTGTTGCCTGCATAGATATCCACGAATGATCTAAGCATATGATTTGGGAGAATATTGATGAAGATCAGGAAGAGAATTGTACTCAGGATGGAACCTTGAGGAACGCTAGCTATGAGCTTCTGATTTCTGCCCATCGGCGACTACTCTTATAAACATATCAAAAAGAAATGATTTAATAACTGCATTGACCTTTCTAGCAATACCTTAGCTGGGGATCTTGTGGAGTTGTCCTTTACGTCATACCCTATCAAAAGCCTTTGATATGTCAAGGGTAATTTTTTTAACATAGGTGTCACGACTTATCAAGGCCAGGAGGCCACTGGAGGATAAGGGTTACTGAGTGTACAGCAGTCAATGGGATAATATAGTAATCGTTAGTAGTGGAAATTTGATAAATTGGATTACTTAAGGGGACGGTTCATCAATAATTTGTTTACGTTGAACTTGAAGACGACCAAATTGTAGTTATGTGAAAAACAGGCAAACGGAAGAGAGTTCCACAGGCGTGCAGTTCAAAGAAAGAAACTTTGTTCATGGAATCTACGTTTTGGTTTCGGCACAAACAAAGAGTGGGGAATATTATTGATAGTGGTTTCAGCCAGACGAATGTTTTCGTGAAAGTTTGGCGAGAGGGACCATAGATTGGAGCTCAGTCGAGCACTTGCCATGAAAATAACGATAATGCAGAGACAATCTCGCACCGTCTCTTCTGTGGGAGAGAGGTTGTAGGGAAGAGAAAAGGGCATCCCCCACTAAGCTACGAAATCTATTTTGAATTCTATCAAAGCAGGATAAGCTGTTTCTAACAGCTCCTTCCTAGGTGTGGCAACAGTACTCCATCCATGGACGTACTTGGCTTTTATATAGATAGAGAATTGCATCAGCAGGTAGATATCTACTGGAGCAGTAGAATGATCCCACCATTTGTCCAATGACCTTGGCAAGAGACTTGATGTACGTGTTCCATTTCAGATCGGGAGTAAAGGTCAAGCCAAGACGAGACCCATTCATTTCAATTGATGCCAGATGGGCATCAGAGCGTTGATGATGTAAGGATTGAAGCTTGGTTTTAGATGCATTAAATGTAAACCAGCCACCTCTTTCCACATTGAACCACGTGCTCAAGACTAGAGTACAAAGAATCAGAAAGAACTTAGTCATTTACGACCTTTAATGTGTTTTACACAGAACATGTTCCATGACGCATTTAAAATTTCTCGAACCGTTTGCTATCAATTTACGACAGTCATCTCGGTTCACACACACACACACACACACACACACACACACACACACACACACACACACACACACACACACACACACACACACACACACACACACACACATATATATATTGACAGTAAGATAGACAACGACTTGTAATTTGGAATATAGATTTTTTGTAATTTAATTGAAGATATTCTGTAGTTACATCGACTTTCATGAATTAAATTGGTATAAATAAAAGGTGAAATACTATTGAATAAGCATATGTTCCTATAAGCATATGTATGTATAACTATAATATACTATGTGTCTGAAGGTATGTATATATATTGTCTGTATGTATATATATAATATGCTATATATCTGTATGTATATATGATATATAATATATATTATATTATACACATACGGCATATATAATATATAGTACACAATGTATATATTTTATGTATGCATATGGGATATATATCTTATATATAATATATATAAAATATATATTATTCCATATATATACTGTATGATTGTATACATATAATATACTGTATATCTGTATGTATATATAATATATATTATATTATAGACATACTGTATATATAATATACAATATATATTATATGTATTATATCCTATATAATATATTTATATAATATACAATGTATATTTTATATTGTATACGTATGTATGATATATAATATAAGTATTATATGTATAATACATGTATAATTTATAAAGTGTACATATATATATATATATATATATATATATATATATATATATATATATATACCCTTATCCCTGAGTGGCTTCCGGGCCTTGATAAGTGGTGATCACTGTGTAAATATATATATATATATATATATATATATACAGTGTATACCAAAAGTGAGTACATCCCTTCGCATTCTTACAAATATTTAAGTATATCTCTTTATGGGACACTACTGGAAAAATGATTTTTTTACACAATGAAAAGTAGTCTGTCTATAGCATATATAAGAGAGTTAATTTATTTTCCTCTCAAAATAACTCAAAATATAGCCATTAAAAGCTAAACTCCTGACAACAAAAATAAGTATACCCCTTTACGAAAAGTTGTCAATAGTAACATACAACATGTCAACTCTCAATATTTTATGTGGCCAATACCTGCAGCACTTATGCAACCCTAGACCATGACATTCCCACCACCATGCTTGACTGTAGGTATGACACACTTTGTACTCCTCAACTTGGTGTGCATGGCTGTCACACCAGGATAAAGCCTCTTCTGAAGGCAATACACAAGAAAGCCCGCAAACAGTCTGATGAAGACATGTCAACAAAGCTCATAGATTACGGGAACCATGGCCTATGGTCTAATGAGACGAAATTTTATTTGATGGCCTTAAGCATGTGCGGCAGCAACTAGGTGAGGAGTACAAATATAAGTGTGTCATATCTATAGTCAAACATGGTGGTGGAAATGTTATGGTCTGGGGCTGCATGAGTGCTGCATGTATTGGAGAGTTACTTTGCATTGAGGGAAACATGAACTCTAACATGTACTGTAAAATATTGCAGTAGAACATGATCCCCTCCCTCCAGAAACGGGATCGCAGCGCAATGTTCCAGCATGTCAGTGACCCAAAACACAAATCCAAGACAACCACTGCTTTACTGAAGAGGCTGAGGGTAAAGGTAATGAAACGGCCATGTATGTCTCCAGACTTGAACCCAATAGAACATCATTGGGGAATCCCCAACCAGGAGGTTGAGGTGTGCAAAGTCTCAAATATCCGCCAGCTCCGCGACGTCATAATTGAAGAATGGAAGAGCATTCCAGTGGCTACACGTGAAGCTCTGGTAACACACATGCCCAGGAGAGTAAAAGAAGTTTTAGATAATGATGGTGGCCACACAAAATATTGAGAGTTGACATGTTGTATGTTAATATTACTAACTTTTCCTAAGGGGTGTACTCACTTTTGTTGCCAGGGATTTAGTTTTAATGGCTATATTTTAAGTTATTTTGAGGGGAAAATAAATTAACTCTGTAATATATGCTATTTTTTTTTTTGTTATATATTTTTCATTGTGTCAAAAAATCATTTTTTCAGTGCGGTCCCATGAATATATATACTTAAATATTTGAAGAAATGTGAGGGGTGTACTCACTTTTGTGATATATATATATATATATATATATATATATATATATATATATATATATATATATATATATATATAGTGTGTGTGTGTGTGTATGTATAAGACCAGTATCGTTATTATCAGTTGACTACTTAAAATCGTTAGTACCGCTTAATAAGCTCGAAAGCCACTCGAGAATAAACGGTATGATTGTCAAGTAGCCAGTGAGACAACACCCTAATTTTCGGTAATGGTGAAATTTTGGTATTTACTTTTATTTAAGAAGGCGGCTCAACAGAAACTGGTTTACGTCAGACTTGGAAATGGCCATTTTATAGTAGCGGGAAAGCAGCCAGTGGTATTTTCTTCCACAGACAGGCAGTTCGAGGTCAGAAACTTTATTCATGGAATTTATCTTTAGTTTAAGACACAGATACATAAGCAGGGAAGTTGTTAGCATTTCTCGTAGCTAGCCGAGTGTCTGCTGTGAATGCTCTACAGGGTTAGGCACGATTAAAGCCGGGAATATATGTATAGGACACACACATATATTGCTTTCGAAAAGATACTTTTTGTTTTGCGACGACAAATTCCCTGTTATATGAAGCAAAATCTATAAAAGTGTAATTTTCACCAAATTAAAAAGGGCATTATTTTATATTAAGCTTAATCATACACATACATATAAAATGATATATAGATTTTCCCCGATTCTGTGTCTGTGCGGTAAATCTAAACGCAGATTTCGTGAACAAAGCTTTTTTCTCAGAACTGTCCGCCTGTAGAACATTATTCCACTGACCTGTTTCCCGATTGAATTCAGCATGCTAGTCTTCAAATAAAATACAAGTTCTTGTTGAGCCGTTCTCATAAATAATTAAATTTTACCCTATTTTCATCATTAGCGATTACTATACTACTACCTTGCATTGATTTATCGCTTTGATAAGCGGAGATTTTGAGGTAATATATATATATATATATATATATATATATATATATATATATATATATATATATGAAATGGGTTGAGAAATTTCAAGAAATTTAGAGAAAATGTATATTTTAATGAGAGAGGTCACCAACATTGTGTATATATTTTTAACATTATTTTATTATTCCGTGTTTAGGTCATTGTAATAATGTTTTTAAATCATTGAAATAGTTTTTAACGCGTTTGAGACATTCTGTGAAGCGTCCTCTTCAGAAAGTATTCAAAATGTCAAATATTTAGAATATATTTAAGATGTGTAAATAATGTGTTTAAAATGTTTAAGAGCATTTTCGTAGTCCATTTTGGTGACGTTTCCGAGCGGTGGAAATATTTGAAAATGATTCTAAAGGTCTTCGATCGTGTGTTCAACACCTACCCTTGCTTATTCGGGGTCAGACCGTGGTCATTGCTCAATTAAAATCTAAAAATCCCTAACAACTGCCCTTGTTTCCAGAGAGCTCGTCCCCCCCACACACGTTAGAAACGACCTTGTATCACATCTGCTTTCGTAGGAAAGCAAATAAATTTATAATGTTATAAAACTATAAGACATATAACACACATTCTACAGACCAATAAAAGGAAACACACTCTCTCTCACTCTTTCTCTCTCTCTCTCACACAGCATCCCCTACGCACTCATTTGTACCAACATGCCCTCACTTCCACTTAAGTAAGAAAAAAGAAAAAAGAAAAGTAGAAACACAAGAAAAGAGAGGGAAAAGCAAAAGACAGCAATGACCACGGTCTGACCCCCCACCCCCAATAAGCAAGGGTAGCTGTTGAACACACGATTGAAGACCTTTAGAATCATTTACAGATAATTACGCCGCTCGGAAACGTCACCAAAATGGACTACGGAAATTCTCTTACATTTTAAACACATTTTATACACATTTTACATTTTGAATACTTTCTGACGAGGACGCTTCACAGAATGTCTGGAACACGTTAAAAACTATTTCAATGATTTAAAAACATTATTACAATGACCTTAACATATTCTTAATGAAAAAGCAAAACACAGAATAAATACATACACTTTGTTGGTGACCTCTCTCATTTATATATATATATATATATATATATATATATATATATATATATATATATATATAATGATTACACACATATCTCTCTCTCTCTATCTCTCTACATATATATATATACACACACTTTTATAATTACACACATATATATCCGTGTACAAATTTATAATTATATCTATATCCATTAAATAATTAAGTATACGTATATCCATATACATATATATAATTACATATAAATATATATCCATATACGTATATAATTTTATACATATATATTCATACACGAATGTAATTTTACATATCAATATAACCTATAGTTATACGTATATATATATGTATATATATATATATATATATATACGTATATATTAAAATTCATATATATTATCATACATAGATATCTAAATAAAATTATATAATTATACCTATACATATATCTTGCTATATACACTTATATATTTATATGCATGTATAATTCTGCACATATATTGATTTAATAATGATTTTCTTATATATTATATGTGTACATAATTATACACACACATATATATATATATATATATATATATATATATATATATACTTCTATACATACATATACACATTTATAAATATACATATATATATGCACTGATATAATTATACATATACACATATATAATTCTACATATATATACATATACACATAAATAATTATACATATATATACACATACACAAACATATACACACATATAATTATACATATATAACCACATATATAATTATACATATATATAATTATGCATATGTATGCATAAACACATATACAATTATTCGTAGATATACATGTACATATAATATACACATTTACAGATTTATATTAATATATATATATATTATATCACATATATGCACATATAATCATATATAATATTACATATACATATCCCTATATATATATGTAAATATACATGCACAAATATATATATATATATATATATATATATATATATATATATATATATATATATACACACATAATAATGCACATATATATGTTATTATACAAATTCGTACTTATACATGTACATCTAATTATATACACACATATATTCGAATCTCAGTGTAAAAAAAGATTTGATGCGTCTAAGAAAAGTGGAGAGAGTTTAAAAAAGCATCTACAATATATAATACTCAAGCATAGCCTATTTGGGATCGAAATACATTAACACGTATTATACATAGTCTATACGCAACTAATTTTACTAATAAGCAAAGACACATACAAACTAATTCGTCTAGGTCTGACAACACAAGGCAAATAAATAACCGGAGTAGAAAGATTTGCGACTATTTTCCAGATGCAAACGACTCGATTACTTACAATGTCAACACTATAGAGAAATAAACATTTGTTATGGCAGTCCATTGAAACTCGTAGAAAATTTACGTTTTGTCTTGCACACAAAGAAATCTAAGTTTCCGGAATTAAAGGTGTCTGAGATTTCCGTGTTCTTCCATTTCTGGTACCTTACATTACCATTTGTATAATTATTTTCTTTTAGATTTGTATAATTTTTCATTTCAATTATTTTCAAGGAAATACTTTTTAACATATTTATAGAGTAATTTCCTTTCATTTCAGGAAGTTCCTGGATGAAAGAGCAGTTTTTTTTCTCCAAATCTTGATTGGGATCACGCATAATCAGACTAAGTTACATTTGGAAGCGTATCTTTGGTAGTTTCTGTGTTTTAGACAGACAGTTAGACTGACAATTTTCTTTTATATTATAGAATATTCACATGTAGTATATTAAAATGTGTTTAAAGAATGAATAAATCAAGGTCATTTTCATAAAACTATATGCCAATATATCGAGTTCTTTACGTGTAAAAATGCGTTCACTTGATTCGGTTCGCTTTCGGAATTCATATTTATATTTATTCTCCACTGTCATATATATATATATATATATATATATATATATATATATATATATATATATATATATATGTATATATATATAATATATATATAATATATTTATATATATATATAATATATATATAATATATATATACATATATATAATATACATATATATAATATATATATATAATATATATATATTATATATACATAATATACATATATATAATATATATAATATATATATAATATATATATACTATATATATACATACATATATATATATATATATATATATATATATATATATATATATATATATATATATATATATATATATTCTCCACTCTCATTTCATATGTAAATGTTATTAAGCCGGTTTTATCTATACTTGCATTTTATATAATTTTGGCCTTCTACTCTTCTGATGAGAAGTTTAGGTTCGAAATACCTTGGCCTAAAGAGTTTTTATCTTATTGTTTCTGTTTACTTTTTCTTATTGTTCTGATAACATAATAAGGTTATATATAACTTTTATTTTTTATCTTCTATTTGATATAAATATATTTATCATTTTCTTTATATATATATATAAATATATAGATAGATATATAATGAGAGAGAAAGAAAGAGAGAGAGTGAGAGAGAGTGAGAGAGAGAGAGAGAGTTCCCCAAAATCTCTGGCCTTGATGGAGGGGAGACTAAAACTTTCTGATATGCTTTATATGTTATATCTTCTATCTTTTGGAAATAAGCTACAATTATGAATATATCCGATATCAAATAATCCTTCACTGTGAAATTTGCTTTATGTATAAAAACTAAAGAAGTGAGATATTACATAGGAAAAATATTTGGAATCAAGCCCTCCCCCCTGTTTTTATTTCAAATCATAGCAGCAAGTTTTAGTCTTATTTTCATCAGGGTCAGAGTTTTGGGGAAATATAAAATATTTTGTAATTTATATGCAAATCTAGGAAAAGAAATGACTATGATTGAAACATTTTATGACTGTAACAAAGTGAAAAACATAAGCTCTATATGGTGGCTGATCTTCTAAATGCGCGACCTTAAGGGCAAATGTAAAGTAGCCCGCTACACAATTCAGGTCATTACCTTTCCAACGAACCTTCATTTGTTAAATTCTAATCAATAGTCGCTGAGATTTGGAACTTATAAAATTGCCAAAAAGGTGGTATATATGTATATACATGAAAATTTGCAGTCGTTTTGAAGATTATACAACTATTCTATGATTAAAATTTTATGATAATTGGCAAAAAGGAACCTATATTTTCAAACCAATAAAATATGCCCAAATTTGCCTACATTTGTATATATAGTATCCTGGCAGGCCACCTTTAAGTTTGTTGCTTTGGGATGAATTTTGCTTAGCTTTTTTTTCTGCTTTGTTGTGTCCCCATATATATATATATATATATATATATATATATATATATATATATATATAGTATCGGCCATAATATAAAGAACGGAAAAAAATTACAATTATTCATGTATATTTCAAAAATTAAAGTATTGATTTTTCTGAAATACTCAGAATAAACAAATAGAACCAATGTGTATAAACTAGTACGAAAAATAAATAAATAAATAAAATAAAATTACGATTCAATATTGAGAAATATTTTAGTTTTAAATTATATCTGTGGATTTATCCTGGACAAAAGTTAAGGAACGAAATAGAAACTTTGTTTTTTTTTAATGCAAATGTTTTAAAAAATAAATTCATTCAATATTTAGTGAACATCCCTTTATTCTTTATGACCTCACTGCATCTTCGACCACAAGACTGGATTAGTTTCTTGCAAAATTCAGGATTTATCTTTTCCCACTCTTCCTTCAATAAATCCCACAAATGATTTTGATTTTGGGGATTCCTTGTCTGTGCTCTTTCTCCAATCATTTTCCAAAAATTTTCTATCGGATTCAGATCCGGTCTCTGCGTTGGCCAGTCCATTACTCTTATTTCTTCTTCCTTGAGGTAACTTATCACTGTTTTAGCTTTATTTTTGCTATTTTTGTTCTTCTTGGAGATCAAGGGTTTAGATACTGGCACCCTGGCATGCTATCCGGCAGCTGCTAACCGTCGAGAAACAGTTTTTCTTGATATATTTTTCCCAGTCTGTTTATTAAAATCACGAGAAATTGATGTTGCGGATTTGAATCGGTCACTAAGAGCCTACCTCACCATAATCCTATCTTCTCTTTGAGACGTTTTAGGGGGTCTGCCGGTTTTAGGGGATGCTTCTAATGTATTTTTATTTTTATACCGAGCTATCACACGATGAACAACACTTTTTGATCTTCGAACGATATTAGAAATTGTTGAAATTGATTTCTTTTCTTTGTAATTGTCTAAAATTAATTTTTTTCTTGGAGAGACAGAGTTTTGCGAGTCGGTGACGCCATTTTTCTTTGTTGTGCTTATCAGAAGTTCCAATATTAAAAACTAGCTATTTTTATGCAAAGTTTAGTCTCTTAAAAATAGATTTTCTATTTCGTTCCTTAACTTTTGGCCAGGATAAATCCACAGATATAATTTTAAACTAGAATATTTCTCAATATTGAATCGTAATTTTTTTTTTGTACTAGATTATACACATTGGTTCTATTTGTTTATTCTATAAAAATTACTCGACTTTACCGTATAAATGTATATTTGCGCAGGCGTAAAAAGTATAGATTTAGTCGACTTGCCAAGTTCTATTTAAAAAGATTTTGACCCTTTAGCAACTATTTTTACCGGCTAAAAAAACAAATCAAATTTGTTCTTCAAGTCCAAATTTTTATATTTAGTTTCAGGCGGTTAGACCAAAAATTGACAGATTCGCTTGGTAGAGAGGGTTCCTTACACAGACAGACAAACACAGACAATGCCAGTTTATATATATATATATATATATATATATATATATATATATATATATATATACAGATTTATACACATTCATATATATGCACACACACATATACACATATTTCTTTCTCTCTAGATAGAGCGAGTGACAATTGTTTTTATAAATCTTGCATCTCTCAAATTATTTTATTTGATTCACTACTATGATCTGTTCTTTTAATCAACTAATGGTTTTTGGCTAAACCAATTACAATCGATCGATTTTGATCTGTTTATTTATTTCTACTGTCATTTAGTATTAGAGACCCTTAAGTGCTGACGAGAGAATCTTATCTAATTGCTAGATAGAGTAAACCAATTTTAATAACACTTTATTAATGCAGTCTATAAGTGTGCGCGCTCGCGAGTGTGTGTTACTAATTAAGGTTTCGGGCTAAAATCAAAGCGAGTTGTGTGTTCCATAAAAAAATTAGTCGAGTATTAGTTCTATACTTACTAACAGTACACGTGGTTTTATATTTCCTTGTAACTCACCCGATTAAGATTGTCTTTTAGTTATTCTATGAGTGAGAATCCTGAACCTTTTACAGTAAGAAAATCCTCTGAATCGTTTGAAAAATGCATTTTGATTTTTACCTTTAACGTCCCTACATTGTTTTAGTCTTTCACCGCTCATCTCTCAGCTTATTTCATCTGATGTTACTTAAATCCCACGCCCATTTAGAGATTGAAATGCTTGTTTTCTGTTCTAGATGCACTAGTAAATAGTTTATTTGTAGGAATACTTAGGAAGGTCCTATTAACCTGCTGATGGATTCATTTTGTTTCTTTGTTTTTCATTTGTTTTCGTTGTTATTGTTATTCCACAAATATTTTTCACAATGAAAGTACACCTTTTCTAAATCAAATTGATTATAAAATCATTGAAAAGGGAAATGTCGTATTGTGGTAACTACTGAAGAAAAAGTGATAGCTACTGCTACAACTCCCAACACCTATGATGGCCTTGTGCCTTATTTGTAAATTTATTTTACTTTTTCCTCAACCACATCATGGGGATATCCTTCATCTCTGAGGCAATTTTAATTTTATTCAGCACCGTGTCAGCTATATATATTCTTCTACATTGGGTTTTCAATTAATATAAGTTATCTTTGTTTTTCGTTAGTGCTTTTAAGTGTTATATATATATATATATATATATATATATATATATATATATATATATATTATTTGAGGGTAAACATTTACATATAGTCGCTACAAATAGCCATCTGTTTCAGTCAAAAAGACTTCCACAGGCGATTCAGAACCTCTCGACGCCAAAAAGAAATTTATATATATATATATATATATATATATATATACATTTAGAAATTTGCATTATTTGAAATGGTTTAAATATATTTTAACACTTTTTATACCTACAGACACTAGTGTTTCATGCTTACGCACTTATCAGTGCAGGAAGTTATAATTACTGTTACTCGTGAGATTTTAATCCAGTAAAAAAGCACCAAAGCCACCCTTGATTTAGTTAATCAATGTCATATATATCTATATAATACTAAAAGTCTATGGATCTTGTATGTTTGCAATCAGATTTCCGGTTTTCAACATCCGGTTGCGCATGCGTTAATAGCAACGTCTGCAATCCGTTATTCCAATTCCGGAATTTTTATATCGCTTTTAATACAAACAATTTAATTTAATTTGATCAAATAGTTATTTATATATACAAATAATACATAGATTCATAGATAATTATAATATATATTATAAAATCTATTTATCTATGAATCTATTGATAATATGAAATATTACCCTATACAATTTATGGAAAGAAAACACCTCTCACTTTCCCTCTAATAGATTTCAACACTCCTACTCCCTCTGTTTTCGTTACGTACGCGAGAAATAGTTACGTGTATGTGTGAGAGAGAGAAAAAGGCAGCGATGTAAAACTGGATAGAGTTATCCCCCTTAACTAATGCAGACCTTTTTACTAGAGGGCGTTATTACAAAAAAATTTCTTTTTCTTCTTCCCATGTTTTTTAAAGTCGTCTGCTTACATTTCCAAACGGAAAGCTGAATCGGTAAATGCACACATTTCTATTACATTAAATAGTGTTTTCCTTTACACAATGGGTACTGAATGTTTGCTTAAATTAAATGAAAAAGTTACATTTTATTTTCATTTTCTATTTAAAAAGCCATTATTAACATGTGGAGAGTGTTTTTTTTATTATTCTGTACTTTCAACTAACAATTTCATTTAAAAGATGATATATCAAAATTTGAATTTAACTATAATAAGGATTATGATACCTGTTCAGTGCATATTTACCTATAAGTATGACCAACCACTTATAATTCAGTAACTGTAATTTAAAAAAAAATAACAATTATAATAAACAGAACGACTCATAGAAATCTATCTATATTCTTTTTTCATTTTAATATACTTTCATAGAAATGCTTCTGTTATGTAAAAAAAAACTATTTTCTTTATGCCACAAGTGTCACGCTCATACATGAATTCCATAGCTAATATAACGTACTGACCCAACGGGTCACGGGTGGTCTAGTATATATATATATATATACAAGAGAGAGAGAGAGAGAGAGAGAGAGAGAGAGAGAGAGAGAGAGAGAGATGAAATAAATTAACGGTTTAAATAGGTATGATGTTCTGCAATTCCGTAACATCCACTGACGCTGTCAAAGAATTCAAATACTGATTTACAAAAGAGGATATTATCAAGATAATATTGTCATTTTCTCTGTTGTGTAATAGGATTTCGCCAAATCCAAATTAATCTGACCATGATTAATATCTAAACATCGCTGAAGACACAGTTTAAGATAACTGCGCATATTTTAGTTTGTGCAGCATATTAGATGATGTGAACATTAGTTCTTCTTGATTTTTATTTGTGTTAATATTGACTTTCCAATCTTGCCAACCATATATAGAGATGATAAAACACGGATTTATTCTTGACGAGAAAACTGTTTGAAAAGAAAGAAGAAAAAATACTGCGCTCGTGCGTACACATCACGAACGTGAAAGCGAAGGCAAACGAAATGTAAACGTACATTGATTTGAAATAAAATAACATGGCGGTTTCTTCGAGCTTCAGGTTTAAATTATGAGATAAAGGAAATGAAAACCTGGCTGACATATTCTCATATGATTATACGTATATAATACATACGTACGCATATATACGTACAAAAGTATATAAATATATGTATATATATATATATATATATATACATATATATATGTACATCTATACATAGACATACGCATATATGTATTAATATATAGGTATATATATATATAAATATATATATAGACAATTAGGCTGACATACTCTCATGTGAATATATCTGCATAGATGTATGTGTGTATACATATATACATAATATATATACAAATATTTTATATAAAACACACACACACACACACGTATATATATGGATTTCCATTTGGAACATTTCTATTTCGGGTTTTATCTTCTCGCGTACATGTTACCATTAGATCTATTTCGGAATAAATTTAGAGATTATTGTTTTTAGTAATATCGATGCAGGCATCGATATTACTAATATATATATATATATATATATATATATATATATATATATATATATATATATATATATATATATATATGTACACATATATGCATATGTGTATATATAGGTATAAATGTATAACTATATATATGCATACATATACATAATTCTAAGATTGATTTAGTGCTCTGTTGAAATCGTTAGCGGGCATTTTTTTAATAATCTAAATAAAATCAATATTTCAAGTGTTTATATATATATATATATATATATATATATATATATATATATATATATATATATATATATATATATATATACTTCAGAATAGTTTTTATTTAACAATCAGTTGTTACGGAAACGTGAGATTGTAGGTTTACAAAATATTACTGGCAGTAATATTCTATAAGTTATCCTATCTAAACAAGAATTGCTCGATATGCAAGATAGAGCAAAGGTATGCACCCCATTTGCTAAAGTCAGTGAGACATGGAAAGTCAAAGTGAAAATAATACATTTGTCAGAACAGGACTTCTGATAAATGTATTATTTTCACTTTGACTTTCCATGTCTCACTGACTTTAGCAAATGGGGTGCATACCTTTATAACTATTTGCTGATATTTTCTCTCCTCTGATGAGACGGTAGACATCGAAACCCTATAGGTTAAGGAGATTAATTTTCTAAAGCATTCTTCGTCTTGCTTAGAATAATAAAAATTCTTTGATATGAAACTCAACCACTTCATTTCATTTCAATGAGAGTTTTTTGAAATTCATTGAATTACAATTTAATATATATATATATATATATATATATATATATATATATATATATATATATATTTATAGTGTTATGCTATGTTTATATCGCAAGCAGAAAGGTTATTTATAGAATCTTTATAGAAATACACGATATTTTGAAATTTAAATGGCATATTCTAATATATATATATATATATATATATATATATATATATATGTATATATATATATATATATATATATATATATATATATATATATAGAGAGAGAGAGAGAGAGAGAGAGAGAGATTGAGAGAGAGGATAGATAGATACAATAGATATTTTAGTACGTTAAGTCCGAGTGGGTTATTTATTCAAAACTGATGGTTTAATATTGTTAATTTTTTTAATCATTTTTTTTTATCAAATACTAACCTCTTTTAATCCGTATTAATTCCCTTGCGTGCATGAAAAGGATACCATAACAGTTCGCTGCAGCTTATGAAAACAACGATATATAAAGAATTTATCAAACTATTTTACCAAACTAGTTTCCGAGAAGAACTTGAACAAACAGACAGAAAAACAGGAAATTATAATATAGATTTACACATATTAAATTATTTTATAAAAAGTGGAAGATGTTTTTGCGGATCAATTAACGTTAATACGGCTAAAGAATACGTATTAACGTCGATTTGCGCGACTATCCCTGATGTTTGTATAATTTTAAAAACCTTACGCACGGCTTTATCACAATATATTTAAACTTTAATAATACACACGCATATGTATAAATACATATAATAAAATGAAGCTAGCAAAAGAAATATATCTTACAGCAAAGCTTATCAAAATAGGAAAAGCCCAGCAATGTAAATAAGAGCAAAACAAATTAAATATAAAAGATGAGTAACGAAAGTTACAAATAAATTTTTTTCTACATCGTAACAATGAGAAAAAATATGAGAGAATAACCTCTTTAACCCATGGCATTTTAAAGCTAAATACTTCTCATCAGAAAGGAGAAAACCCATCATTATACAAAATATAATATACAGGAAACAACTGATTAGAATTATTCTTTTTTTTTTCTGCATACACTAATGTTACGCAATCATCCTGTCGGTCGGGAGATTCGAACTCAGCCACCTGTGACTCTATTCACTGAGCCTTTACTCCGGCCCAACAATTTTCAAGAGAATGAAGAGAATTGATAACTAATAAACGAATAATTCGGGCGCAGACATTTGACAATCAAGATTGTTCGAACGATTGCAGTCGTAACATTATATATATATATATATATATATATATATATATATATATATATATATATATATATATATATACGCTATTATTATTATTATTATTATTATTATTATTATTACTATTACTATTATTACTATTATTATTAATATTATCATCATGTTCTTATCTTGAGTGTGATTTTCGATATAACCTTCGACCTTCTTATCTTATCGAACTCGGGATTCTGGACGGAATTTCGAGCGGAACCCTTTATTTACTTCATGGGGTAGCGTGCTCTTGTTCATGACTGGATAGAGGTCCTAAGTAATTCGCAAATGTACATTTCGGTTTCACACTGAAGATTGAACTTTCAACCTTCAGGAGAATATCACTTTTACAATTGATTTTCCCAGTACTCTAACCACTGCGCCACGGGTCCTTGCGGACAATTCTAGTACGAATTTTAGGAGCCTTAAACCTATTTTTATTTCTAGTTGTTAATATCACCATTTATTACTAATGATTCATATATATTAATATATATCTATCTCTATACTTATTATTGGTATATATTAATGTTTTTACTTATTACTTGTATATATTATCTATTGTTTATAATTACTGATTCCCATATCGTATTGAATTCTATACTAGGTCTACTCAGCAGTTGGTGATTCTCCAGCATATGTGCTGCTTCTTTTAGTCGTCTTACTCTCCACCGTTCATCTCTGTCTATAATTTTTACTTCGTCCCATAATGGTAGGTGGTTTCCCTTTTCTTTCCAGATATGGTCAGCTATATCTCACTTTTTAATCTCTCCACGTACTACGGCTTTTCGATGTTCTTCTAACCGTACTTTCAACGGACGATACGTTTCACTTCTGCATAGTTTTCCACATTTACATGGGATTTCATATAAACAGTTCTTAGTCATGATTTTTTATGTAGGGGGCTTGACTCTCACAAGCTGTTTCCGGAAAGTTGAATCACTCCTGAATACTGTCCTGATGTCATATGGATTACATATTCGTTGAAGTTTTTCAGACAAGCACTTCATATACGGTATACAAACTGTGGCGAGTTTCTGGGTGGTGTCCTTTTGTGTTTGGTTCAGATTCCTTGGAGCTGATGTCATGCTCTTTGGATAGGTGTTTCGGTGGAAGGTTTCTCTTAAACTGTCCATCTCATTTTTTTTTACATGGGGGTCACCACTTATGAAGGCCCGAATGCCACTCAGGAATAAGGGTTATTGCGTGTACAGTAATCAATGAGATAGTATTGTAGTAATCATTAGTATTGGGGTTTTTGACAGTGTCTTACTGAAGGGGGCGGTTTGTCAAGAATTTGTTCATGTTGGACTTGAAGAAGTCCAAGTTGTAGTTAGGTGGGAAACAGGCAAGCGGCAGAGAGTTCCACTGGCGTGCAGTTCTAAGAAAGAAGATTTGCTCATGGAATCTACGTTTGGATTTAGACACAGATAAAGAGTGGGGAAAACTATTGACAGTAGTTTCAACCAGACGGGTGTTTCTTATGAAAGATTGGCGAGGGGGGACAATGGATTGGAGCTCAGACGAGCACCTGCCATGGAAATAACGATAAACAATGACAGGCTCGCAACGTCTCTTCTGTGGGAGAGAGGTCGCGGGGAAGAGAAAAGGTCATCCCCCACTAAACCACGAAGTCTATTTTGTACTCTGTCAAGGCAGAATAGGTTGTTTTTAGCAGCTCCTGCCCAGATGTGGCAGCAGTACTCCATCCTTGGACGTACTTGGCTTTTATCAGTGAGATATCTTCTGGAGCGGTAGAAGGATCCCACCATTTTCCCAGCGTCCCTGGCAACAGATTTGATGTACGTGTTCCATTTCAGATCATGAGTAAAGCTCAAACCCAGAAGCTTGTCAAAATATGGAGCCTCCTCAAGACGAGAGCCATCCATTTCAATTGATGCCAGATGGGGATCAGAGAGTTGATGAGGTAAAAATAGAAGCTTGGTTTTGGATGAATTAAAAGTGACCAGCCACCTCTTCCCCCATTGTACCACGTGCTCGAGATCAGAGGAGAGAGAATTAGAGAGAACTTTGTCATTTAAGGCCTTTGATGTATTGCCATAGATGGTCGTGTCATCAGCATAGATGTCAACGAATGATTTAAATATGTGTTTTGGGAGATCATTGATGTAGATCAGGAAGAAAGTTGGGCCCAGGATGGACCCCTGGGAGACTCCAGCATTAATACTATGGCCCTCATCAACCACTACTCTTATGAACCTATCAGAAATGATTTAATGATCGAGAAAACATTTCCAGTAATACCGTAGCTGGGAATCTTGTGAAGTAGGCCCTTATGGCATACCTTATCGAAGGTCTTCGATATGTCGAGAGCAATTGCCCTGGAAAGGAAACCTTTGTCAAGAGATTCACTAATCTTATGTGATATAACCGTTAACACATCTGCTGTTGATCTTGCAGAGCGGAAACCATATTGCATGTCACTAAGAAGGTTGTTTCTGTTGAGGTGGTTGACTGCTTTTTTATTTAATATGGATTCCAACAACTTACTCATGACACACAGGAGACTTATTGGTCTGTACTGAGAGGGAGATGACTTTTCACCTGAATTCTTAAATACAGGGCATACTGATGAGGTTTTCCAGGGTGTTCACACCTTCTCTTTCTTTCTCTCTCTCTCTCTCTCTCTCTCTCTCTCTCTCTCTATATATATATATATATATATATATACGATTTTTATTCTGACACCAATATATATATATATATATATATATATATATATATATATATATATATATATATATATACGGGGGCTTTCAGTTCACAACAACTATGAAATAGCACCTTTGTTAATTTGTTACTTTCGTTAATACTTAAGAGTAAATCAGATAAAAATGTCCCACAACATATGCGCTATCCGCGCATCTGGTGCTATCTATTTGTTCGTTGATATATTCTTATCGATGTAAATACTTAGCTTATCTAAAAATGTCGTAATAAACGAATCCCCCGACTCCATGTGTTGCAGAAAATTAATGGAAATGGCGCCTGCACTAGACGACCAGTTTTCGAATCAATCGATCACTCTCAAGAGAAACGGCTGTATTGATTTATCAAGTCAGATGGACGGATTTGATTTTTTAAGGTTAAGTGTGTAACCCTCTCCTAGATAACAGATGTAATTATTATTTCATTGATGCACATAACATTTTATTTACTTTTTCACCTTGTAATCAACGATTATAAAAGCCGGGGGCCACACAGTGATTAGGGTTAATGGGTACCGCGATGACCGGTGATTGTGGAAATTGGATGAGTTAATATACTTTAAAGGACGGATCATCAAGAACTTGTTTACGTTGGACTTGAAAACGACCATGTTATAGTCAACTGGCAAACAGCTTAGCAGTGCTGTGTTCCACAGACGAGCAATACTAGGGGGAAAAATTTAGGCGTAGATAGAGAGTAAAAGAAAATTGCTGATAATGGTTGTAGCTAGTCGAGTGTTTTCCGCATATGCCTTACAGGGGGGATCTGTAGAATGAGGCTCAGTCGAGCACCTGGCATGAAAATAACGATAGAGAAAAGATAGGTTCGCAACGTATCTTCTACGAGAAAGAGATAGCAGAGAGGTGAAAAGAACATAGTTCATTACATTTCGAAGACTATTTTAGCTCTTTTCCTCAGATGTGGTAACAATACTTTATATTATGTGACGATATATTTTATGTATCGATTTTCAGTATTTATGTTACATGAGTAAAACCAGATATGAAGTTATAAAAATATGTAACAATTAACCTAGATTGCTTCCCTGTTTCATTCTCTAAGAGAATCATCAAACTATAATGCATGGAATTCGTGTTTATATATATATATATATATATATATATATATATATATATATATATATATATATATATATATATATATATAAACTACTCTTAATTGTGACATCCTACACTGATGATTCCCAAAAGGATGAAACATTAGTGTCTGTAGGTATTTAATTATTATAGTAAATAATTATTAAATAATTATATATATATATATATATATATATATATATATATATATATATATATATATATATATATATATAAATAAACACGTCCCGTTTAGTTTAGCTAGCTCACTGAACAGATGCATTGTTATTCCATCCAAAGGGTTAATGCTTCCTTTACTCAACAGCAGGACTTCTCCCAGACAAAGCTTACTCTTCATTTGGTCTATTTTGTATAAGATTGACAACTTTTTTTCTGAATTAATCGAATTGATAGGTGACCTAATTTTCACGTTCATGTTTGCAGTTTTTCAATTTTTTGAATTTTATTTTTATTTTATTTTATTCCATCTTTCTCATGTGTTGTTATCCGAAATAAAGTTTATTCTAACGTTATCCTCAGCATAACACATGCAATTTACGTAGATTACCGAAAAGTGCCGAAACACCTAGCCGTTGAAATTCCAGCACCTGATAATTGACAAGCAGTGTCTTTTGTTTATTAAATTGTTAAATAAAAATAGAAAATAGTTAAAAAAAACTCCCTTTCGTCTCTATGTTAAGAATGACTTTCTATATAATAACGTTATTATTTCAACACGGCCCGCAGATTGCACAAATACTTTATTCATTGGAATTATCATGTGATGCCTGTTTTCGATTATAATTATGTTTTTTCTTATTGTTTAACTGTTTGCTACCACTTTAAACATTGACATTCGATTTTGGTAAAAAAATATTTAAACAGTTTTCGTCTGGAACCTTCCGACTGACGTAAACTACTCGGAATATGCCGCTGATAACGCGGTTTTTACGCTGCATAAGTACCTTGATTTCTACCGGACATCATATAGAGGAGACTATTGCATTAAATATGAATAGAACCAGAGTTTATTCACGTAACGAACGGCCTTACGTATTACTAGTTCAAAATGGAACGTTGAAAGATTACAATTAAGTATTGCCGTACATTAATTAAGGTGTTATGAAAATATAGCGAGACGTATGAAGCTCACGTTTTATTAAACTATATTTATATTCGTTTTAAATCGCTTCCACAAATGACAATCTTTTCATATACGAGGTTTTGCAGACACATTTCAAAGTTAGAAGGGTATTTTCTACTTAGCCGGTCTTCTTCTTAATTGCTTCCAAATTTTGAAGAGTCACGAGTAATGCATACAACATTTTTAATTATTCATGAAAGCTCAAAACGCATGTTTTATTTAGGAATAAATCTAAATGCATTCTGGAAAATTTAATTTCGAAAATAAATAATTTTAAAATCCTATTTAGAAAATAAATTTAATTACTAAATGTAATATTGTAATTTATTTCAATGAATAATAGATTAATAAATTATTTAAAATATGAACGTAGCAGAAGTAAAGTTAGCAGTGTTAGGTCAAAATAGGTTTCGGATGTTAAATACTTCCTCTTACTTCCAGTTTGAGTTCTTTTACTAAAAATTATTATATGAATAGTTTATATGATATTTTATTTCGGAAATTGTCACTTTAATTATTAAAAAACATTCAAAAATGTTTTCTTTTAATTATGAAAATAGCTATTGAAAATAACATTAATTTGGAAACGACGTATATGTGCGATATAATGACGCGCGAAATGACAGTATTATAATTTCTAAAGAAATTACTTCAATAACTATTTTTATAATTTAAAAATCTTATATTTCCTAAATAAGCTCGATTTTAGTTAATATTTTTATTATATAAAAATAAGATGTTTTCATATTTTTTTCCATACATTATCAATCTATGTTGGTGAGTATATTTTTGTAAAAAATTATTTTTTTAAAAGTTTAAATCTTATATTTTCGAAATAAAGTTTCATGAAATATTTTAAATTTAAATAAATTTCATTGAATACTTTTTAAATAAAAACACATTTTGTAAAAAAAAAAAAAAATATATTTGAAATAGCAATTCTTTTGAAAAAACCAAAAAAACATTAAAAACCGATTGAATGTTTGTATTGTATTAGTAAATTTCACTCTTAACCAAAACTGGAAGTTACAAAAAGTATTTTATATTCGGAAACTATTTTGGCCTAACACTGTTTTCTGCTAACTTCGAGTCGGGACTTATTCTGTTATCGCAAACACGTGTAAGGCATGCAAGAGCTTTAAATGACTTCCCGTCAATTTATAATACAACACCAGTCTGTGCTTGATAGGGTAAGTCCAGCTCCTCGAAAAGTAGGCATTTCGAAAAGTTGTATCATAGTTTTATTAATTTAAAGATCGCATTATGCACTCTGTGGTGTTTTTGTTGATTGTTAATCTTTTAAAACAACGCACTTCAGGTAAAAACATTATTACGTACTTACATGTAAAACTTATTATTAGTCCCACCCCCTTGAAAAAATGATCCAGTAGAAAAATAGCTACAAGTAAAAATAAAATTTATCGAATTATTGAGTTTTATCATATGTTTAAATGTGGATCAATTCAGTATGGCAAATCTACTAATATTTCTTGGGTTAAATTGACTTAAGAGTCCGCCATATTTTAAAAACAATATGTAAGAACATAATTGTAAATGTTTCGTTTTTTTGTTGCTAAAAATATCCATAGCTCAGCTTCTACAGCATCAGTTTTCGTAATTTGCTTAAATTTATACTAATCACGACATGACATGTAATAATGTTTTCAACTGAAATGCGTTGGTTTGAAAGATTATCAATCTACACAAGCACCCATTTTTAAATATAACGTTTGCGTTTATATATGTTAAAATATGGTAAAAGTTTCTGATCGATTTTGCCTTTTTCGTTTTATTATTTTAAAGAAAAATGTAAAAAGAGTTGAAAAAACAACCGAGAGAAAAAAAAAGCCAGTAAGCTAAGCTTCGCAATCAAAATGCATTATATCGTAGCGTTTGAACAGGAAAACAGTTTCCTATTACTGTACCTTCTTCTGCGTGTTCCCTCGTAGACTTTCCTTTACCGGGTAGAGCTTGCAGCCATAAGCTGGCAAGTGTTTGCAAATCTTGATGTAAAGCTGTTTTAACTTCACCTCGTTATCGTAGTATGGTGTGTGCCACAATTTCTTCTGTTTGTCCTGTAAGAAAGAATAAATGAATAACCAAATTGAAACATCTGGAGTTTAAACAATGCGCAAGAATACAAGATAGTCTTGTGAGTGTTGTTGTTTTGTAGTAGTAATAATAATAATATATATATATATATATATATATATATATATATATATTATTTCATGGTTCTTGTGCTGTGGCTGAACAGACCAAACCTGCGAGAATATACATTCAAATTAGACCCGCAGCATAGTCACAACGGCGTTTGCTCAGAGATGTACCGGCGATCTCAATTTACCTTGTGTTCTGCAGTCCTGAACGTGTGTCTCAGAACTATATGAATGAACATGTATCACGTTCACATTTTCGGAGTTTTGTATTGGCTAACTATCGTGATACTCCTAAGTTTTATGTATTTTCTGATTAGCTAGGTAATCTCTGTCTATGGCTAACGGTTTTTATGGCTATGTCATAATAAAAAATGCATGCAGGTGTTCTGTTGTCCAACTTAGCATTATTATAATCGTTAGATGCACCGGACAATATTTTTGGTAATCATATTAATAGCGATGGGACGATGTAAATATTTTTTCCTGGTTATTTTAAATTTCTAAAGATAGATATTGAGAGAAAGGAGTAGCGACGGATTACCGCAAAAATACAAGCAATATTTCGTAAACATAAAAAATACATTTGTGGAGGTGGTGATCTATAGATTTTAGCGTTTTTAATAGTTAAAAATCAATTAATATTTTTTTTCATCAATAGGAGCCATGGAAAATTAAGTTTTAAATAAAAATAAACGAATAAAAACAATGGAAAGAATCGTTTTGGGAATCGGAAAATAGTTACAAGTTTTTTCCGATTCTGATACCTAAAAAATTTCTATTATTTAGTTGTTACGTCCTTTCATAGATTTCATTTCCATAAAGAAAAACATATTTAATTACTTTTTTGACACTTATACAAAATGCTTATTGTGCTATATTTTAAATAAAAATTTAAAGTTTTACAATATTATTTGTTTTGTTATTCTCCCCATGTTAAGTCATGGTCACCTGGAGGATTTCAGTTCTTATGGAGTCAGCTCTGAGTATTAGCGGAGAAACCTGAGTTAGTCACGAAAATGATCAAAGCTCTTTTCAATTTTAAGGCCGCGAAAACATGTAAAAAAAAAACAGACAACACTAAGAATAATAATGTCTAGTTTAAAGTTAATGGTAAAAAATAACCTCTAAAAATATAAAGTTGAAAAAGTTTCTTCAGTCAAGAAAAACATAGAAAAATGGCTTTCAAGTCGTAAACTGATTCGGCAATTTTCGATCATGGTCCAGGATTCTTTGTCAATAATCGGAACTAACTCCATACTCCATACGAAATTAACTCCTCTGACTGTTCATTACTTACGAATATCACTTTCTTCCGATCTTATCTGTTACTTTTATAATGCTTATGCTCATGGGAAATGTGAAGTTGCTCGTTAATTAAATATGAGAATGATTGGTTACTAGTCTGGCTCAAGTAAAGATGCACCCCAGTTAGAAACGTATGCGGGACCAACTGCTTCGAAAAAGATAAAGAACAATGCTTTGTGCTTCGTTCAGTACGCCAGTACGATCCAAATGTCGCTAAGAGTTTGATAGTTCTAAATAAGTCACAATGATATACTCAAATTTGAAAGGCTATCTGAATATTCTAATGTTCTATTACGCATCATGGCGAATTGGATAGAGACCTGGATTGACAATCTGGAATGTCAAGTTCGAATTGGGTCTGTTCCATAGCACTATGTAAACTAATGGATGTTGGCAACCTTCACACGTTTCCTCCTGTAAATATCTGATTTTAGAAAAGATTGGGAAAAACCAGTGTCAACAACGGATTCAAGCCGATCAAAAAGTCGTAATAAACTAATGCATATACAATTTAATTATAACAAGCACGGACACGTTATCTGCGCTGCAGTCTTTTAAAATCGATCAATCTCAATGGTTGTTGTTTTGTAAAAGAAGTAACAAGTAAGGATGAACTGAAATAAATGAAAAAAAAAACACATAAACGATTATAAAACAAAACATTGAAACAAATATATATGAGAATAAACTGAATACTTCCGGTGCCATCACATGAAACTTCATGCCTGGGAGATTTATTAATTTACGATCAAACCCCTTTTCCTTGTACGTATATGAGCACCTTGAAGTTTAATCTCAATTTGGAGTCGTGTTAATCTAAAAACCGGTGCTGTCTGGCTGAAATTATGTCAACTTGAAACGAATCGAAACTTTAAAAAAAAATCTATTTTTTGGAATTGATGAATTTTGAGATACATTAGTTATTCATAAGGTACGGTGATATGGGTTATATTTAATTAAATTTTTCACAAATTTTTAGCAAGGTCGGCAAATAGCTCATCATGAAAGTTAAGATAACCCTGATTTGGGAGGAATTTTGATAATAAGTATAAAATATCCATTATTAAATATTTCCCAAATGTTACTTTCTATAAAGAATTTTAATGGGTTCATAGGGCAAATAATTGTAGAACATTCCAATATTTCAGATTATCATTAAATTTGATTCATAGCCATTTGAAACTAATTCGGCAAGAATCTGTGAAATTCAATTTCTTAACACCTGCTAAGCTTAAACTCTAATTTTTAGATATCTTTTAGAGTTCAAAATATGAAATTGATTTGGTTAAAAATTGTAATATTTTTTTTTGAGTTCTATCCCAGCAATTGTCTTTTTCTTAAAAGAAGTAAAATAACAAAAACAAAAAATAAATGTACGATTAGGAAATTAAAAATAAAACAAATATATATATCAGACCGAACCGAATACTTCTGGTGCATTCACGTTAATCAACTTGCTTTATCGAACTCACAGTAGTCTAAAGTTTTCAGGAATCATCAGATGCTTACTATGAAACACCGTTTTGGGGATTTCCAATCCAAATAGTATATTAAATGATGGCTTCTCCGGCAGTCTGGATCAAACACCACCTCCCTTAAACAAATGAACAAAAAAAAATGTCTCAGATACTGGATCCAGTTTTTTTTCTTCTCCAGAGTAATTAGACTAACCTATTTAATATATTTACCTTACCTTTGTCATTCGTTCTTATTTCCCCAAAACTGTATGTATGTATGCATGTATGTATGTATGTATGTATGTATGTATGTATGTATGAAGGGATCATCAATTTTTTACCATGAAACACTATTTCAAGGATTTAAAAACAAAACAGTGTAATGCGGGTATACGTAATGTACCAAAGAGAGATGTCATGCATAGTTCAGGGTAACACTTGGGCAAGGTGTAGTACATGTTAGCCACCTCTAATGCTTTCTTGAGGGTTACCATACTGCGGAGCTTAGGCCCTCTCAACTGAGGCAAGCATGGCCCACCGGCGTATGGAATATGCTCTGGTACCCAGTAAATTAAGTCCCATAGCGTAGGGAATTGAAGAGATTCCCATAAGCTGTGGTGAAAGCTACTTTTCGAGGAGAAGGAAATCTCGGATAGAAAACCTGCGATCGACATGGCTACCAGTCATCTCGCTCATGCTTGTCACTGGATACTGACCATCAAGAGTTAGATGGTGGTGTATGCATTGTATAAACATATATCACTATAATTCACCGAAAGATGTCTTATTAACTCAACTAATCTTTGTTCATAAAAAAAGACCTTTGGCGATAGAGGCATGGCGACGTAGGCAAACCTAACAAGTTGGATGCTTATAGTCATAAATCTGCACAAAGGCGACAAGAGTTTTTTCTTAACATTGTCATTTTTCTACAGGTTGATTTCGGTGGAGACTTCTGTGCCTGGGCAGCCATATTTAGGGACTGAACTGTTCAACTAAGATTATAAGACTCGACTTTGTGATGAAGATAATTTAATTGAAAAGCAGTCTGGATCTACTATCTTCTGGATTGGAATATCCAAAGGGGTGAAACGTGAAGGGGGAGTCGGTTTTGCCATTCTCTCCTCTCTGGTTGACAAACTTGATCGTCCATGTATTATAAATGATCGTATCATGAAACTACGAATACTATTTGCATGTGAGCGATACATTACTATTCTTTCTGTCTATGCTCCAACCCAATTAGCATGTGACGTCATGCAATTCTATCGGGAAACCCTAGTTGCTAATCCAAAGGAGGAAAAGTTGATCCTACTTGGCGACTTTAACTCACGTGTAGGAAAACAACATCTAGTTTAGGGATACAATTGGATGTTATGGTATTGGCAAAGTAAATAGCAATAGCCTGAGCATCCTACAACTATTCTCTAAGTTTAACTTAGTCATCTGTAACACATACTTCCGGCAAAAACAGAAACGTAAAATAATTTGGATCCACTCAAGATCCAAACATGGGCATATGATAGACTTTACAGTCACCCAAAAAAAAAAAAAAAAAAAAAAAAAGATGATCTCAAAGATGTCTGCAGTGTCTGTATATTTTGTAGTGCTGATTGTTGATACTGATCACATACATGGTAGGAAGAAGAATCGTATGTCGGACACAAATATTCCAAAGCGAATCAATGTTGCAAAGCTCAGTCTAATGTCTGCCAAGAGCTCTTAGACACTTTTGACAACATGCATTTTGATTGCACCTAGGAGGACTTCAAGGAACACGTCTACAAAACTGGCTTGGATATCCTCGGTAAAGAGGAGAAGAAACACAGGAATTGGTTTAATGAGATTGATGAGAACATTTATAAACTGCTCGAAAGAAAACATCATCTACACAAGCTACTCTTAGATCAAAACCTGACAAACAGATATCAAGTTGAGATTTCATACAAAGCATACAAGCTGCTCATCAGTGCGGAGAAAGAGCTCTTAAAAAACAATGGTGGTCTAGTATCTTAACTAGAATTCAAGATGCTGCCACTCAACACAACTCAAATAAACTCTTTTGCTTACTTAGGTCAGTGTTTGTTTCTGTAGCCTCATTTAAATCAAAGGATGGGTCAGCGCTGATCAGGAGTACTCAGGAGTATTATGGAACGGTGTTGTAGGGGGCACATATTCTCTGAATCTTTTCGGAGATGCCTCGTATATATGGTAGGCAGACCGTTGGAGGTTTTTGGGTTTCATTCTCTTTTCTTATACTATTAACACGTCTGGTGGATAGTATGCTATCGGGGTAGTTGTTACGACGGAGGGTATTCTTCAACCTGACCATTTCTTGGTGGTATGTAATGGTGTCGCTACTTATTGTCTCTGCTCGATGTTGTAAGCAGCGTGCGATTCCATGTTTGATACTGTATGGGTGATGGTAGTTGAAGTTTAGGTATTGTCCGGTGAAGGTAGGCTTGCGATATACGGATGTCTTAAACCCATGCTCTGTGCGTGATATGAGTATATCAAGGAAGGCCAGTTGGTTATCTTTTTCTTTCTCCATTGTGAACTGTATCGATGGTCTTATTGAGTTCACATGATCTAGGAGAGCCTGGATGTCTTCCTGATGGGGCCAGAGTATGAAGGTGTCATCAACGTATCTTAGCCACATGGTGGGCTTTAAGGGAGCTGAACCTAAGGCCATGTCTTCGAAGTATTCCATGTATATGTTCGCCATCACTGGTGATAATGGCGAGCCCATAGCTAGTCCCTCCTCTTGTCGATATAGGTCAGTACCCATTCTGAAGTAGGTTGTTTCTATGCAGAATGTCAGCATTTCCATTAAGTTTGGCAATGGTACACATGTGCGCTCTTCTATGGAGAGGTCCGCAGCTAGTTTGTCTTGAATTACTGCTAGTGCCTCACTAGTTGGGACTTTAGTGAACAGGCTAACCACATCTAGGCTTACCATTTGGTTTGTACTGATGGGTGCTCCCTTGATCAGTTCCGTGAAGTGGGCAGAATTCTTTACATGTGTTGCTGACTTGCCTGCTAATGGGTTTATTATATCCACAAGGTACCTGCTCAGTGGGTGGCATGCTGAGCCTCGGCAGCTCACTATGGGTCTGAGTGGAATACCGTCTTTGTGTATCTTGGGGAGACCGTACATATGTGGTAGCTTACTGTAATGCTGGACCAGCTGTCTATATCTCATCGGAGCGATGTGTTCCTTGTTTTTCGTAAGGATTTGTAACAGCTTTCTTTCGGTTTTCAAAGTTGGGTCCTTCTTTATTTTACCGTAGCTACCATCTGCGATTAGGCCTGACATTTTTTCAGAGTATTCCGACATGTCCATCACCACAGTAGCATTTCCTTTGTCTGCTGGCAGAATTATTATACTGCTGTCACCCTGTAGGTTTCTTATAGCCAGCCTATCTTCCCGAGAGATGTTTGATTTAGGAGGCTTGGCTTTCTCGAGTACTTGTCTCACTTTCCATCTTATTTCATCACCTTGGGTTGATGGGATTCTCAGGGCTATATCTTCCATGTGTGTTATGATATCTAAGAATGGAACGCGTTTGGTTGTTGTTGCGAAGTTGAGACCTTTATTTAGTACTGCTTCCTCTGAGTGACTCAGTTGGCGGCTGCTGAGGTTGATGACCGCTTTCACAGGTGAGCGGTGTTTTGATGTTACAATCCTCTGGTCTTTGAGCTTTGTGAGCTTCTTGATTTGGCGTCCTTTGAGAATGTTTCTGTCGAACTCGAGAATTGTGACGGTATTTCAGGTGGAACCCTTTATTTACTTCACAGTGGTAGCATGCTCTTGTTCCGTCAGCCATGACTCGATAGAGGTCCTAAGTAATTCGTAATTGTATTTTTCGGTCGCTCACACTGAGGATTGAACCTTGAACCTTCAGGATAATATCACTTCTAACAATTGATTTTCCAAGTACTCTAACCACTACACTAAAGATCCTTGCGGATGGCAAGGACCTGTGACGTGATATATATATATATATATATATATATATATATATATATATATATATATATATATATTCAACGTTTACTTTAACAATTCGGAATATATGGATAGGGCTTAGTAGCAGTATAAATATGTACGAATGAAACACAAACGTATTTGCGTAGCTTACTTGCCATAATTATACTCTGTCTGTATCTCTGTCTCTCTCTACACACACATACACACACATATATATATAACGTGTATATATATACATATATATATAACATATATAATTTATTTGTATACAAGTACATATGTGTTCTAAACACTTTTCTGAACGTGACAGTAAATGATAGATCTACTTTCATTTTATAACCTAGAGTAACGACTTGTCTGGCTCCGATGTGTCTTCATTACTTAAAGATATATTTAGTTCTATCGGAAATCAAAAGGAAAACACGTCTAAATAAGAACCACCAACGTTAATTTGGCGATGGAAATCATTTCCATTTGATTTAATGAAAGCAAGCGATCTATAAAACAAGATGAAGAAAGGCTGGTAGCTATTCATGTCTATGTTCTTCTTTTGAATTATGGTAATTACTTGCCTATCTCGGCATATAAGCATAAAATACAGAGACGGAGAATTCTCAGTTTTAAAATATAAAAGAGAAAATTACAACTGAACGAATGTAATAAATTAAAAAAAAAGATGTCATCCGTTAAAAAATACGCATGCAGTTGTTTTTATTGCCGGAAACATGTATTTAGATTAATTTTACAAACGAATAAACTCTCCCTCACATTATCGCTCCCCAAACATCTTGCTTCAAATTATCTCCCTTGATTTATAACTCTTTAGTGCATAGACAACCATGAATAATGGTCTATACTTGTTTAGGCTAACATACGCTGGGTAAAACTTTAGGTGCTGTATTATTCTCTAGTATTTTACTATATGGTCTTTGTTTAAGCTTACCCAAGGCGAATAAAACTTTATGTACCCTATAGTATTTTAGTATTTTAAGTACATGCATGCCAAGGGACGTCTAGTCTCTTTTTCGACTTTCAATTATTAAAAAAGAACGTCTACATATTACCACTACATTCCTTTCTTTCTCTGTGTATTTAAAACCAAACAGAATTTCCATGAATAGAATTGTTTTCCAAGAGCTTCACATATAAGGAACACATTACCACAGAGCTGCTTCTCGACAGAAGAACTCACTCCATACGAAATGAACTCCTCTGGTTGCTCATTACTTACAAATATCACCTTTTCCGATTTTATCTGTTACTTTCATAATACTTATGCTGATGGAAAATGTAAAACGACTCATTGACTAAATATGCGAATGATTGGTTATTGGTCTCGCTCAAATGAAGTTGCAAATTCATGGTTCTTTTAAAGTCTAATGTTAATAAATATTTGTGGAGCTGCCCTCTTAGGAAATAAAACACTTCTCATCCTATGCATCGTTTCCAACTCTCTCAGTGTATTGTTCAGTAAACAACTGATAATTCCGTTAACCATCCTTGAGTGCCTTTTCGTCTTGATAAATGCTGACTAATAACTATTGAAAAAAATGTCGCCGACCATCGAAAAACGACTCCGACGCGACTAGGAACCATGACGAATGTGGGTGAACCGGATAGAAAACGAAAGTGATCTCGCCGCTTTTCCGACTTAAACGTAACTATCAAAAATTCTGCCAACTACACCGTAACATTGTCCGGCAATCAACACGTTGTAGCCTCAGTCGTAAAGCAGGCAAAGAAAAGATAATAACTCCAACTCGCTTTTTTGTTGTATAACAACAGTTATTTCTCCCATTCTCTTGTTACCGCTGTGGCGTTCCTCACATGATCGTGCTCTTGTACACCATCTACACATCTCACGTGATCTCAAACGTTCTTTTCGTCTCTAACATAATCTCCTTTTCAAAGTGTTTATTTTCCCCTACCGGTGACGTCATTTCATATGCATTTGCATACGCACGTCCGCGCTATTTTACACTCGTATGAGTCGTAACGATCAGATTCCTATGGAACTTATAAAACATTCCTGACAGTCGGTGTGCAGGGTCAAGGAAAGATTGAGTGGCAGTCATTATTATTCAACATTTCATTTTCGATTAAGAGTTTCAACACAGCAAATAGTTTTTGTTGGCAATTCTTTCTATATTTTGCGTTTCTTCTTGGTTTTTATATTTGTAGGCTTTTTATCATTCCCATACGGTGTTATTATTATCAGTCCTAGTATTGTTTGTTCCAGTGGAGAGTCTTTATGAAGATAAAGAACACAAAGAAAATTATTTCCCTCGGAAATTAAAAGGATTAACTGATAAAATAAAGGAAATCGATCTTTTATTTTATTATATATTTTTAAGAGTTTTAACACAAACGTTTTTCAAAGGGACACAAGTGCCTCAGATTGTCTCCACTTTTAGCCTATTAGTCATAGGGCTGTAAAATGAGTTAGGAATACTTCTAAACATTGGCTCATTATTATCGTGTGACTAGCTGTATATAGTCCGCGTTGCCAGGTCGAAACATATTTCCAGGCAAATGGTTTAATCACATACTTTTTAAGATACACCGGAAGTTGATCACACGTTGGATTTATGGAAGCATAAAACACATCTATTTTCATTTATGAAAATCAAACGTATATACAAGTCAGCTGTGAGTTGCCTCCTTTCAAGTCAGCTACAAATTTGTTCGTCTCGTTTGAAAAAGCCAAAACTTTATAAAAGATAAAATACATTTATAATGAGATTGAACTAAGTTTGTGTTGGATTCTTTTCTTTTTACACTTAATGTTCCGCCATAGGAATATAACATAATTCTTTTTTCAATCTGCTATTCCTATTCACATGCGTCAAATGCGTTAAATATTTGAAATGATGTAAACGTGTGAAATTAACAAAGCATGCACAGTAAATGGTGATGATAAGCCATTTTAATTAATTAACATAAATTAATGTTAACATTAATTAAACCATTATAAGTAAACATTACAAATCCAGTTAAAATTGTCGAAGAAGGGAGGAGATTTGTCCGAAATTGAACTCACTAAAAATCTGACAAATGCAAAAATAAATAAATAAATAAATAAAAATAAATAAATAATAAAAAAAATGGTTGGAACCTATCACCCTAGAGTATTTGTCCGATTGCCAACTCGTTTCTGACATGGAGAGCAGTTCATTATCGTTTACATTTTAGTATACGTAGAAAACTTCGTATGAAACAACCAAAAAACAAAATAGGTATCTATAGTTCACGGAATAACTTCACTTGTTTGTAGACCCATTTCATTTAATACACTATACGCGCACACACACACGCACATATATTTTTCTAAAATGTTTATTTTAAAGCAGATGTTTATTTTAGTTTAAACTAAGCTAATAACGTCTATTGATTTATGCACACACACACGCACACACACACAAAAAAAAAGAACAGAATCTGAAAACTTTTATGTACTGCTGAGGGACGGCTATTTTACGCTGCGACACAATGGAGTGTATAAATATCTCCACTGGACGATCTGCAAAAAGTTCAATATCGAATGCATCAGAAAGTGCTGGGAACATATATCATAAAGAACAGGTGCCAACAAGTCATACGCCTTCCACACTAATTATGCAATTCCTGCAGCCACGTACCTTGGAAACGAAGCTGGTAAACCAGACTTGGTGACATTGGACAAGATGCAAAAAGAAATAACCTTAGTAGAAGTTAGTGTCCTCAACGATGCTGTGTGAAACGGAGCCGATAGATAAGAAAATAACGAAATACCAACAACTCTACGCATTAAATGAGAGTGTATTTCGGCAATAATACCATAATAATATCATACCTAGGGATATATCACACCATTTTCCAAGATAAAGTGAAAAAGTTTAGGTCATAACCTATGTATATATACTCTCCCACAGCCCACACCACTGAAACGATCATAACCAAACCTGGCATGATGATGGTCTCCGATCTAGGGATGTGCACACTATTTTTCAAGGTCAAGGTCAAACGTAAAGCTGGGGACTTTGTCGTACGCTCGGCTACTTGTAAAGCATATACCCGCCCGTACAGCAAAGTCCCGTGCAAAGAGCGTGTCTTTGCTAGTATATATATATATATATATATATATATATATATATATATATATATATATGTATGTATATATTTTGAAAGTTTGAAATATTTTAGATTACGCATTGTATAATACTGTAATAAACCCAATAACCATTACAAATTAATCTATAAAAATATTATATATTTTATTTCATTTATATTTTTATATTTGATGGGGCACTATAGAATTTTCTTCTCTCTTTTAGGGGGCGAATATTCCGTTATACTATTTTGAATGTGTTAATTTAAATTATATTAATTGTATAAGAAATTTTCAGTAAATATCATCTAACAAGCTTTTCAGAAAAAAAATCTTTCTTACAGTAAGTTTTTAGAAATATTACAATTTGCAATGAGTTTTACTCTATCATGTTTTATGCACTACATTATATGAACATGAAAAACTCTCTGTTTGGCCTGGTTTATATCATTCTTTATTGCAGTGAATCTTACAACTGTGCCTCTATTTTTCTTCATTGAAGCGAACCATACCATGGAATATCCTTTATAAATTTGGCTTCTTTTAAAGTTTTTAATTTTCAATCTACGTGTCTAATACAGACTTTATAACCGCCTATAAAACTTTTTTTTTCTAAAACAATTTTTATGATGAAAAAAGCTATTTATTGAAACTCCATAAGTTAAGGAAAAAACTTTAAAAAATTTTTGTACTCCTTGTCGAATAATAAGTTTTGTAATTTTTTTAATTTTCAGAATTTAATTCCAAATTTTCATAAATGTATATATATATATATATATATATATATATATATATATATATATATATAAACATACCTAACTGTATATATATATAGAGAGATAAATGGTTATATAGAATAACTGCTATCATGCAATCATATAATACTTATTGTATTGTTTTATTTTTATACATACATGCAACAGATTTTGTATAATTATTAGGAGACACAAGATCGTTACATTATATATATATATATATATATATATATATGTATTTGTATTTAGAGGATACACTTATATATGCTTCCTTGTATGTAGTTTATAGCAATCATATATATTTACTAGAAAAATAACTGCCCCAGATCAGGTATAAGGAATAAATTTTGCAATAGTTTTAAATTTCCTTCTTCGTGGGGGTGAGGGGTGTATTAAATTTCGTTGACTATCCCAATAGTCAAATTCACAATAAAGAAATAAATATTAACGTGCTACTAAACTCACTCTGTTTCCTATAAAATATTTTAATAAATTCGTATTTGATAGATTTCACCAAGAATATACATATTCGTGAGGCTCACCGATCCTTTTAAAAGTGTATTATTTATTATAAGTACACATTTGTATGTGTCTCATAAATATATGTTACTGTGCTATTTTAAGTCGCTACTTTCATGTGAAAATGTAATGCGAAAAGAAAGTAAAAACGAATGAATTTAACATATGACGCCATTTTGTCTTGATAGATATCTCGGTTTCTTACTCAAGAAAGAAGATGGCGAAAAGAAAATTATACAGAAAATCTTGGCATCAGTTATAAGTACATATTATTCCGAATTGATAGTTTGGTTTTATTCTTTATTTTCAGACAATCGTTCTACGTTATGTTTTATCGCAATATTTCCGCTCTTTATTGCAGACCATTTTTTTTTTATTGAAACATGATTAATGACCGATAAAATTCTATGTAGAGTAATTTACAGATATTTATCTCTTAAGAGAAAGAATAGTTATGGGTAGCAATTCTTCTAAAAGATATCATTTCCTCTTAGTGAAAAACTTCGTTTGAAAATATATGTCCTGATTATTAACTTAACAGATAAATTGAAGACATTTCCAAGATTGCTACAAAGAAGGTGGGATCTTTCTATCGTGCGACACCTGAGAGTATCCTATATCTCTAGACAGTCACCATTCGCCCATGTATTGAGTATTGTTGCTACATTTTGGGCCGGTGCATCTACCGCTAGTATCTCTCTCTCTCTCTCTCTTTCTCTCTCAGGCAGCATCCCAAAATTGCTTCCAGCCTAATAGGTCCACACTATCAACAATGCTCTGACCCCTGTCCCATTGCAACACTGTTGCATTCTTTTATCTATTTTACATTATATTGTAATGGCATGTGCTTGGACGAAATCATAGCAACTGTGCCTCTTGGAAGTAAATGCCCCCTAATAACCCAAAAAGTAGTAAAACCTCATCCCTTCACTGCATAGATCCCTAGATGCAAAGAAGCATTTTGCTTTAATAGTTTATTTCCTAAAACTGCTAGACTTTGGACTTTTCTTCCAGTCTTCTGCTTCACCGAATGTACGTGTAGCAGAATTGGCAATAACTAAAGTGGAGGGAAATAAAGAGCTTACCTCGGATGCGTATGTTGTTGTGTTGCGGGCCGAGGGCAGAGAGTGGAAGAGAGTTCAAAGATGGCGTCAACGGGTTTTTATTGGCGTCGACCCCATGCAATTCTCGCAGAATCGTGTGTGCTCTCGCGCGATTATGCAAATATATAATTCCCGGCTGCTATAAAGGCAGGACGCTGGGAAACAGTCAAGCAGTGTCCTGCAGATTGTGTGTAAGTGGTTCTGGCGGTTGGATTGTTCTTTGTGACGAACCACGAATCTGCGAGAAGCGAGTTTTCTTCTGCCTTTTTTCTGTCTCCTTCCCCTTTCTCTACAGTCATTACAGCTAAGAAATCCCTCTCTTCTAGAGGTGGGCGGTACAGGGCGTAACTGAATATTTCCTATCTTTATTACTGATTTTTGCTTACTACATTTTGTTACAAGCTATTTCGGCTCGACTATGGCGAAGGTGCGGATAAGCATTGATATCACCAAGCCGTTCTCTGCGAGGGAGATGCTGTAGCGTGGCTGAAAAAAAGTGAGACTTGTCGCACAGCTTCAGCAGGAGGATGATATAGCGAGTCATCTACCTTTATATCTGGAAGGTGATGCACTGGCCCTCTACATGGAAATGGAGGAGGACGATCAAAAGAAGATAGGCCAGATTGAGGCCTGATTAAAAGAGGCATTTACCGACGACGCGTTCGCAGCATACAGAAAAATAACTATGGCCAGATGGGCTGGTGAACGTGTAGATGTTTACGCCAACAAAATCAAGCAGTTGGTTGGATTGGCCGGGCTCACAGGAGATGGCCTAGAGAGACTCACGAAATTGACTTTCGTCACTGGGTTCCCTGACGTCATCTTAATTGCTCTTCAACAGGCGCTGAACATGTAAGCCCTGACCATTGGGGGGGGGGGGCTAATGTCGAGAGCGAGAATTTTGACGACGACTGGGGAACAAAATCAGGACATGGTTGCGGCCACACGCTCACCTAACAACAACAGGGCCAAGAATATTCCTGTTAGTGTGACCTGTTTTAAATGCAGTGCGAAGGACTGTCGAAAACGCGGAACACGGTGTTACCAGTGCGGTGAGAATGGACTGATGGGCTCAGAACTGCTCAGGAAATGAGCAAAGGGAAGATGCATAAGCGCCAGTCTCATTCCCACCAAAATGCGAACACGACGCGTCCGGTGACAGGCATCCATGTTGACGAGACACAATGTGTGACGCTTATTGATACAGGATGCTCTAGGACGATTTTACATGCAGACCGGTGCCGGTCTTGGAGAAAAACAAACGTGAATGTCGAAACGATTGGTGGAATATCCCATGCTTGCCGCAGTATTGGAGCGGTCTCTGTATCTACTGTTGAAGGTGTGTCTGCCAGAATCGATGTGTTGAAAAAAAAAAAGCAAAAGTGTACAGTTTGTACAGTGATGATTGCTTGAAATTTTGATTTTACTGGATTGAAGGTATACACATTCTTTCCCCATCGTATGTTATATGAAACCAAATGTGGTATAATGAAGTTAAACAAAAACTATCATACTACTAATCATTCTAACCACCAAAATAAACATTATTTAATTGTATAGGCTTTGTAGTAGAAAATGTTTATTTCTTTTGTCTATTGTTTCACTCTTTGACCGATATCTTCTCACATATTTCTGGGTCCAATTATGCATTCCGTACGACAATGCTGGAAAATCTCGAATCCCTCACATTTGAATACATTTACATGCGCTCAAAACGTCGAATGCTTTTTCTTCCCGGGGTTTCCTGCCAATATCTAACAATATGGGCGCCGTGAGAATTGAGAGAGCTTAATAGTGGGTTTCCACGCAAATAACGTTTAGGAGCCACTTATCTCGTGTCTTTAAATTTGGTGAAAACTGAACTGTCAATTAATTCAAATCGCGTTCTTAGATTGTTTGGATTATTTAACGTTTTTTAATATTCCGTTGTAAAGCTTTCATTCTTTAAATTTCATCAAAGGCCGAGCTGCTTTTGGGGAAAATTACTGTTTTGTGTAGTGTTTACTGCATTATTGGATAGATACATAAATCAAATAACGGACATAACCCTTTCATCTACTTGCTCTGTCTTTAGCTTCAGGTGACCAGACTGAGATGTAGACTTCACTTCAGTGCGGAGAATATTACATATCACATAGTACTAATATCAGTCATAAAATACGATTAAAAAAGTTTAACTCGTCATTAATGTTGAGACGATTAATCGGATTCGGAATCCGGAATCGGAAAAAATCGGAACTTTTGAGGGTATCGGAATCTGTATCAGAAAAAAAAATCGTGCATAATTTTCAATGCCAAAAACGATTCCTTTGACTATCTTTTTTAATTTGATTTTGTTTAAAAGAAAATGTTCCATTGCTGATAATACGAACAAATAATACATGTTTATAAATTTTCAACTACAAGTAAAATTAAAATGTATAGATCATCCCCAAACAAGTGTTTTTACGCCTGAGAAAATATATGCACGTTAACATGTGTTTTTAAAGTAATCAGGAAAAATAACAACTTCATAGTTAAATATTTAGAGATTTATAAAGAATCGGAATCGGGAATTTAGTATGGAATTGTATCTGAATCGGGGAAAATATTGCAATCATCCCATCACTACTAGTTACACAAATTAACGATTAGATAGCGACTTTATACGAGTCGTAACACAACTACTTGGCATCTATACATCTATAAAAGTGGAAGTGTCTGTCTGTGTACATTTCCCTATGCAATAACTCTGTAAATTTTAAGTCTACAAGCTCGAAATTTGATATTCAAGGTATTGCGATTTGGGAAAATCTTTGTAATCTGTGTTCGATCAGAAATTTGGCGGTTAAGGGTAAAAATTTAACGATTTGACCTTTGCGAACTCTACCAAACTCCTCCACTAATTTTGGGCATAAACACTTGAAATTTTAGATATAGATTCCTTGGATATGGATCTAACTTAATAACTTGATTTGAGCTGAGAACAATAAATATTAAGGGGGGTCATAATAGGGGTCAATGTTAAGAAAAATTGACCGCTGCGATCTCTGCTAAATTACTCAGAGAATTTCTGGTCTAAACATTTGAAATTTTACATAAAGGGTATTCAGAGATACGGCAAGCTTTTTAATCGGTTTGGGTCGAAAATTTGACCTACCGATATATAAATGTATGTTTGCATGTCTGCCTAAAACTTTCGACAGAGGCGACTGATTTTTACAAAATCATCATCGTCTTGAATCTCGCCCTTTCAGACGACAAATACCGAAAAATCGGCTAAAAACATTAATTTCTTCACCCTCAACTGGGCATTTTTCTACAGGGAGGGTTCGCTTATTTCGCCGATATTTTCGAAAGTAATCCCCTCTTTTCGATTGTTTATCCTTAATTTAAACCTTCGTTACTTCTAGTTTAGCGGTGGTCGTAACAGCAAAGACGTTATGTTTTTCCCGTTCTTTTCCTCCTTCGCGGTACGTGTTCGAGCCTGCCTTCTTACTACCACTTTTTTTTCTTTTTTGCTCAACACACACCCCCAAACACCCGGGCAACGCCGGGCTGAAATGCTAGTATGGATTATATTTTAAAACATTTATTGTAATGCAAAAGAGGCAATAAGGTAAGTGGAAATCTTTCTTATAATTTCGGATAACTTCGATTTGTGTGCAACACTGAATATTAGACATTATGTTCCCAAAATTTCAATTTTTTTGGCATTCTCACGGAACTTTAAGCGAAATTATATTGGCACAACTATTTGAAAAAATTACATTAAATTTGATACACATTTATTGGACAGCAGTTAAGAAAGATTAACTCAAAGTCAGTTTCTTATAAAGTCGCTTTAACCCAAGCCTTGTATTTTATTATTTTCTAGACTTCATGTAATTGGTTTTCATAAAAATAAGAATATTAATTCTAGGCACAAAGTTTTAGTATCATTATATCTTGATTTTAATGTTTCTAAGGGACATAAATATGGTGCAAATATGTTCTATTTCAGTAATTAATTTTGCGACAATCATGCTTCTAATATATATAAAAGATTATATAATTTTAAAAAATTTAATTCTAAGTTCTTTGCTGGAAACTTATTTTGTCAGTAAATCATTAAATCTACAATCCCTGAATCAATTTGCTTTCCCGAACTCACAATAGTCTACAGTTTTCAGGGATTATCAGTTGTTTACTATGAAACACTATGTGTGTATATATATATATACCTTTCTTATTCCATGTAAATATTCTCCAGAGGTGAAGCAGCCAATGAAGTTTTAACGAGGTTTATGTAAGAGGGATCAATATCGAAGAAGAGCAACCTATACTTTTTATTTGTTTCACGTAAGCATTCATTCATGAGCATGTATCGCTCAAACAGTTAAAAATAACTAGAGAACATTTCAGGAGATATTACTTATACAAAAGACTTTTGTATAAGCAATATCACCTGAAATGTTCTTTAGTTACTTGTAACTAGCTGACCGAAACATACTCACCAATGTGTAGCAACATATAAATGAAGCAAATAAAAATTACATAATGCATATATATATATGCACATATATATATACACACACACACACACACATATATATATACACACACATATATATATATACACACATATATATACACACACATATATATATACACACACACATATATATACACACACACATATATATACACACACATATATATACACACACAAATATATATATATATACACACACATATATATACACACACAGACACAGACACACACACACACACACATATATATATATATATATATATATATATATATATATATATATATATATATATATATATATATGTGTGTATATATATACAGGGTTGCCACAAAGTCACGCACCATGAATTTTGAATTTGAATAAATGTTACTACTATAACTTTTTTAATTAACATTGGTGCGTGACTTTGTGGCCACCTTGTATGTATATATATATATATATATATATATATATATATATATATATTTATATATATATACTAGCAAAAGTACCCGTCGTTGACTGGGTTCAAAAAGAGCCTACAGAAAATGGACTCTGATTTATGAAAGTATGATAAGTTATGAAAAGGAAGGGTTGTAATGAGATAACTTCGAATTTTGGGATATCAAAACCAAAGCAAAATCTGATGGAAGTAAAAATAGAATAGATAAACACCATAATTTATTATACCATACCTGTTCACACTGAAACACTTATCACAACATTCTGTGAATCTATATTAAAAAACTTTGTTAAACTTTGTGACATATTTCTATTCTATGGAGATTAGGCGCGAACGAACACACCATAATTTTATTATACCATATTTCTTATAAACTGAAACATAATTATCAAAGTATACTTACGCAGATAGATTTGAAAAGTCTTTATTAAAGTTTGTGCCTATTTCCATTCTATGGAGGCCAGGCGCAAACGCAGATCCCACAATTTTATTATACCATCCCTATTTAAGTTAAAACATCAAAGTATTCTTATGTGCATCTATATAAAAAACACTTGTAAACGTTTTCTTTTAATTTTTACATTTTTTATTTCCATACTTTGTGGACCACAATTTTAATGAACCACCGTTCTGCCATATCAAACATACCCATTTCTATGTCTCGATACATCTTCTATCATTATATGTAATCAGTTTTTAAAAATAGTCAACCATATAGGAGCCTATTCGTGACCAGACACACACACACAGACAGACATTCAGCTCTATATTATAATATTATATTATAATATATCATAATTTAATTATAATATATATATATATATATATATATATATATATATATATATATATGTATACATATGAGAGAGAAGACTGGTATTCAATTTGTGATCCTATAATCTTTTGAAAAGAAAATAGGAAGAAATAAATGCGGTAAGATACAAAACGCAGCATCCTTCGTCCCTAAAGGAACCCTCGACATACATCTTGGCACAGAAGTCCTTCCAATGCATTTCCTTAAGACAAAAATTCAGATTAGTTTTTAGACATCAATTTATGCAATAAAAATGTATGAAAGTGAAGGCCTATTACGAAATAAATATGTTAAACATTCTTTTCAACATATTTTAATGCATTTCCTAAAGCTCTGAAAGAGAAATATAGAATAATTCAGATGTTCTCATATTAATATAGCGATGCATACTCTGAATTCTGAATTCGATCTGCCATTTACGTTCCAGTGCTTTATCAGCGTATTGCACTGTTGTGTTAATCGTTTTTGCAAATTGGTAGTCGCCGTCGGCTTGTAACCCATTAGCGCCGCATTTAACATAGAATTGTTGCTAGTCCCATATGGTTGCCCAGTCTGTTAGGTTGCCATTTTTTTTGTTAAACGTGAAGATTAAATGGATACCATTCATTTGAAAGTCGTTCCAGCTGCTATCACTCGCTATGCAACGCTAATATTTGACATACCGTATTCATTGTAAAACAGTCAGGTTAAATTGAAATATCTTAATACTGCATCTCGCTTGATTTTTATTCAAATCTTTTTCTCGACACGTCGTTAGCGAGCTAGGATCGCCAGTGCCATAAAAAACAGCTACATTAACTGTAATAAAAGCCAGTAGTTATTGTGGTCATTTTTCTTGGAACGAAATTGTAAAAAATGATGACAGTTAAAATATGAAGGCGATGACGACCGAAAAAAAGATGAAAATAAAGGTGGATGAAAGAAGACTTTAAAACAATGATGATTGAAGGAAAACTTGAAAACAATGATGGTTGAAGGAAGACTTGTAAGTTACGGTGGCTGAAAGAAGGTTTGAAAGCAATGACGATTGAAAGAAGACTTGAAAACAATGACGGTGTAACAAAGACTTGAAAACAATGAGGGTTAAATGAGAACTGGAAAACAATAATGGTTGAAGGAAGACGATGCTAAAACAAGACATGAATGCAACATTAGTTGCAAGAAGAATTGAAAGTTACAATCATTGAATGAAGATTAGAAAGTGAGGAGGAAAAGAGAAAAGATCCACAAAACATTTGTAAATCTTAGAAAATGAAATTTTCTTGTATTTAATGAATATGCTTTCAGCATACAAATTCCCTTTGATCTGTTTAATTAATCGAAATCATGATAATATTGTAAACAATTTCCGTATAAATGAGAGAAAATTATGGATGCGTACCTTCCTTAACAGTATTAGTGCGTTCACTGATTTCATGGTCTGGAAGCGTATCCACAAGACCCGTCATACACCGCCATAAGAATGAGCAACAACAAAAAATACAATACTAAAATAAAAAGTGACCGTTAAATAAAAGCGAAAACCTTTAATAGAGATGTAAGCACTTGATTACAAAAGAGAATCAATGCCATGCTGATCGTTTTTGTGGACATTTGAAGAATCGACGCCAACGAAAAGGTTTAACTGACGAATCAAGTATCCAGGGAGCATCAAACCACCAAAACGTGAAGATTCGTATTATTTGGTTTATTCGGACCACTCTTCATTGCGGACCCGTGACGTAATGGATAAATACTTGTTAAAATCAGTTGCAAATCACACGTTTTTTTTACAAGGTAGTCACGCCTTATCAAGGCCCGGAAGGCACTCGGGTATAAGGTTTATTGTGTGTACAGTACGTTAGTGTTGGAGATTTGGTAAAGTGTCTTACTTAAGTGGGCGGTTCATCAGGAATTTGTTTACATTGGACTTGAAGACATCCAGGTTGTAGTCAGGTGGGAAACAGGCAACCGGAACTTCTAAGAAAGAAGCTCTGTTCATAGAATCAACGTCTTGATTTTGGCACAGATAAGGAGTGGGGAAAATACATTCTATTTGCTATTTGCCAAAACTGGTGGGAACCAAGCCGCTGCTCAGCTACTTTGGATGTAACGTACTGAGCATATAGTTCTCTTGCATGTTTTCTCTTTTGCACTCTTCTAGTGGTTGTAGGTTTAATGGGAATTACTTAGAACTTCTACGTTATCATGACTGACGGAACGAGGACATACTAACCCCATGCATTAAATAAAATATTCCGTTCGAAATTCTATGCAGATTCCCGAGCTCAGCAAAAATATTCCCGACTTCCACAGAAACGTTCCCAAGTTCGACAAGATAAAGCTGAAGAGAGTCGGAAGTTACACCGATTGAAACGTTGTGAAAATAACATTTAAGTTGAGAACAGTAATCCGAATAATGAAAATAATAAGAATTATCAATCCTTATCTAAAACATTTCAGCAACATTAGTGAAGAAAGATATTAAACAAAATCAGAAAATAAAACAAAGGTTTCTGACTGCATTTATAAATCAAAATAACTTTCGACCTTTCATGAAAACGACGACATTATTTGAAACGTTAAACGTGAATCCGTTCAGTGACATTTAAACATTTTATAATTTTAGATTTTGTGACCAAAATTGTTTTTTTATTTTAACCATAATTCATGGTTGACATGTATCTCAATTAGCGCCAGCAATCAATAGCACATATATATATATATATATATATATATATATATATATATATATATATATATAATGTGTGTGTGTTTGTGGTATATACTCGATTATGTATACTATTAAACATGTGGGCCCTGAAGTTATATATTTTTTCTAGAATATTACAACGTCCTCAAAAGAAGAAAGTAATCCATGGGAAGATGGAAACATAACTATGGAACAGATACTACACTACTTCACCCCAAAAGGAAGTAATACTTCGAAGGATAATCTCATGAGGAACAAACTACACTGCCCCTCAAAAGCAGGGGTAATGCAGGGAGCGATGGTACCATGACGTTCGAACATACTCTGCACTACCCTCCTTTATTGACCATTGAAAGTACAAGAATATATTAATAGAAGACATTGTTTGATTTTGACTTCAAGCAGATACTTAATCTTTATTAGTAATAGATGTGAGAATAGTGATTTGGTTTTTCTTCATTTACGTCATTTATTTATTCATGTCATCCTCTTATTCTCCTTCTCTTCTGCTGCTACTATAACTACTCTATATCTATACCATTTCTTACCCTTTTCCAAAGACGAAAATTTGTTTATCTTCGAAAAAAAATACAAAACAATAAGAATTAAAGGTTTTATAATATACAGAAAGATGTTGTGTATTGGTTTATATTGGAGGAGATGATGATATATTAAAACGTGTCATGTGTTATCTAGTGGATGTAAGATATTGGTCTTTTAACAGACAGATAATAAACGTATAAATCGTATGTATGTTGTTTAGCCAAGGGACATGATATTGACGTGTAAACCGAGTCATGTTGTATCAGACTTATTGCATGGGATATTTTTACAGTTCATATGTAAGAAAAATAATATATGCTTCATACCTTTTTTATATATATATTATTCCTTAATTGGAATTCATTTTTTGAGATGAGCATTATATATTAATTTATTTTTATTTCGGACTATTAGTCTCATCTTTATTAGTTGTTGTTTTTTTTTTATCTTTTTATTAGTTTGTTTATTCACAACGTTTCGGCCAACTATTCCTCTGGCCTTCGTTAGGTGGTAACCGCGACGGATAGGAACTTCGAATCTCCTAACTGCATTCTCAGCCATCACTGCCATTGTGGTGAGACGGCAACAACTACGGATGGCAGTGATGGCTGAGAATGCAGTTAGGAGATTCGCAGTTCCTATCCGTCGCGGTTACCACCTGACGAAGGCCAGAGGAATAGTTGGCCGAAACGTTGTGAATAAACAAACCAATAAAAAGATAAAAAAACAACAACTAATAAAGATGAGACTAATAGTCCGAAATAAAAATAAATTAATATACCTTTTTTTCTTGAAGATTCTTCTGTATCTTCCCGCTGCTCCGTGACGAACCATGAAGCGATCAGCACCATATAATTGAGACAACTGTTCTTATTTGTGAAACCATTAAAACAACTCTTTATATTTTTGTAATATAAATGTATTACAGTTGTCTCAATTGGTTTTCACAGGATCTGCAGTTAGTCTACATTTTCTGTTCATACAGCCCGCTCCTAGCTGTCTGTCCACCCTTTTCTAGACGTCTGTCTGCTCTGGTGGTCAATCCTCAACTCCCTGAATCTCTCCAAAACTAACTACATCACGTGTTCTCTTACGTCACCTAATTACGTGTCTCATACCAATCTAATCCACCTAGTTATTTGTTTATTCAAAACGCCAAAATAATGTTTACATCAATTAATCAATTAATAAGAATACAATAACAATAATGTTTTGACCACTGCTCCCACTTGCCACAGTTAACAGATACTACACTATGATCACAGCCTAAAGGGTCATAATATTACACAGATAGATAGATAGATAGATAGACAGACGGATAGATAGATAGATAAACAGACAGGCAGGCAGATAGACAGACAGACAGACAGATAGATACATAACGTTGTTACAAAGTATGCCTATAATTATTGTTCTTAAATCATTTCGTTTATTTATATATTTATTGCGAATGATGACAAATAATTGTCGTCCAGAAGAAAAAAAAGGGACTACAGAAACAATACTCGAAAAGAGGCAATGCTGAGAGCGAGTGCAAAAAGCATTTCGTCGTTTTCACCCAAAGCCCTTGATAATGGCACAGAGATACATTCTAAATACAGATTGAAATATTAATGAATTGAAATTTGGACAGCTTAAGACTTTATAAATCTATTAAATGAAGCGAAAATTATTCTGAAATTCGTTATTACAGCCATTTTGAATTAATTTTAGACCAGAACAAAAATGCGAATTTTAAAATAATGTTAGAAAATAACCGCTAGTCTATAATGGAATGGAGCCGTAAATGGTTGGTAACATTTAATGCTGCTAAGAGTAAGCTTCTTTCTTTTAACAACTACAAAAACCTTTTTAACTAACGATTGCCATGACAAATAACACTTTATAGGAGAGCTCATCATTTAACCCACTTCAGCCTAGCATTCACAATGAACATGAATTGGAACAAATACACTGAGGCTGCTGCAAAGAAGGTGGGTTCCATCTATACATCTAAAAAATTAATAACGCTAGATAGCATCCTATATCTTTACAAAACCACACTTCGCCCATTCACAGAATATTGTTGTCACAACTGGGCTAATACATCTACCACAAATCCCTCACTCTTAGACACGGTCGAAAAAAGAGTCTCAAATTTAATATCTCGTATTGCCGGCCAGTACACCAATCTTTGTTCCCACTATCGCATCCCTTTAACTTTTTTACAAGTACTTTAATAGAATGGGATCTGATGACGAATAGTACTTTTTTCCTTCTCGACGTACATACCCCTCGACAAGAAGCAAAATCTCACCCCTACACTGTTGAAGCCTTTCGATGTCAGAAGGCCTTTTATTCTAATAGTTTCTTCCTTCAGACGTATAGACTTTGGTTTTCCCTCCCCGTTTTCTACTTCTCTGACTGTACTAACCTAATAAATTTTAAATGTAATGTGAATCAACATCTCGCTGCTCAATTTCTCACACAGTCCCCTGTAAGACATGACACTAAATAGTAGCCCTTTATGATCCAAGTGGCAATATGCCTTGTTTGGAGTTGAAAAAGTAATAGTGAAACATTAATTATACTAAAAGCGGCTTAAAAATCATTTTCCAATGTCTGACATTTACTAAAATATACATTTGAAGCAACATACATGAAACAGTATAGGTCGTTTATAAATCTATAAAATAAAATGAAAGTGGCTCTGACATTTGTGGCTATCGGAAAGTACTTGTTTCTCGGCACATCTATCCGTAACAAAAACGTCTTTGCAATGCTTATTGTGGCACAATCACGTTGGCACACCGGTTCCCGTTTGATCACTGAAGTTAAGAAGCGTTGTGTCTTGTCAGTATTAAAATGGGTGACCATGTAGGAATTCTAGGTGTTGTATATGCACTCCGTTTACTTCGACATTATTTCAAGTCGTCCTGGACTTTTTTGCCACTGGACTCAAGAAGTGCCGATTCAGGAGAAGTGTGTTTGGAGATTGCGCAACCCTTGTCTCCAAATTTCACGCGTAGCTACCCTTAAAGGGGGTATCCATTGTCTTTCGAGACTGAACGGAGGCTTCGTTCATTGTGTCAACCGAAACGAAAGACGAGTGAATGCTTAGTTCTACATGATCACCTTTTACTAAGCACACAATTCGCGCCGAGCTTCAGATAAAAGTGTAATATATATTTCAATATGTTGTGGTGTGTCCACCCTACAAATAAAAATATACTATTCTACTTACTACTTCTTTACGGGATCACAACACCATACTTGCTCACACCACGTCTGGCGCCCCTTCCCTCCAAAAAAGTAGGTGGCTGTCCAAGAAGCAGTAGATCTTAATATTGATCATGAGTCATATCCGACCGACATGAGGGGTTGCTATATAGTCATGAAACTAACAATTATTTGAAAACGAGAGAAGACATTGAGAAAATGTTGACTTCAAATTAAAGAACTCTGATAAAGACCAGTTCTCCGTGTTTATTAAAGGAGACCTTATAAACGGAAGTGGTCGACAAGACTTATAGAACGATGACCGCCTGTAAAAAGTTATGAGAAGAAAAATAATGTAAATACACTAGAATATCTACTTGACATTTTCAACTTCAATGTCTGTAAAAGCCAGCGTAATGAACGAGTTTTGCGAGTATTTAATAAGTGGAAGCGGCCATTGACATTAATTATCGGAAAGAAACAGTTTTCTTTTTAGTTGTGATTTTATTACTTTTGTTTCCAAACATACATTTCTAGAAAAATAAGAAGCAGCAATTATTCAAAGTAGAAAAAAAGGAAGAAAAAGATGTAGAAATTGCTAAATGGTGCCTTTGACAATATTCATTAAATATATGTTCAGAGATTAATACATTTAATAAAATTCCAACAATTCCTCTACATTTTATAACTATCTAATTTTATACTAAGACTAAGCTAATCAGTTTTTGCTTCCCTAACACACACACACACACACACACACACACACATACACACACACACACACACACACACACACATGTTATATTATTAAAAAATGATAATTAAAATTACATTATCATGTCAATGTGAAAAAGAAATGTTATCACCCTCATCCTTGTTGCCTTTTAATGTAATTTTAAATTATTAAAAAATGATAATTAAAATTACATTATCATGTCAATGTGAAAAAGAAATGTTATCACCCTCATCCTTGTTGCCTTTTTAATGTAATTTTAATTATAATCTCCCTATCTTTTCTTATAAATTACTCCTCTTAATCGGGTAAAATTTCACCTATCCAAGTAAGTTAGCACTTGTTTTTTGAAAAATAATTATTTTTTCAAGTTAACTTTATTTCTCCCTCCCTCTCTCTCTCTCTCTCTCTCTCTCTCTATATATATATATATATATATATATATATATATAGATAGATAGATAGATAGATAGATAAACTAATTCGCTAGATTCCAAAGACAATTTTTTTTACTTATATTTTGCTTATTATCTTCTTAAGATTCACATTACAGATCTGTTTCGATCACTACCAACAACCAGTACAAGTATGTTTTTACTGAGAAAAAACATTTTTGAAACAATTCACATGATTCATTCATTGTTTTTCATGGAGATATTTAGGCGCACCTAAAACAAATCACCCACAATAGTTTTTAATAAAAAACATTGATAAAATAGCAGTTACATAACACGCTGTGTGTTTCTAATTACTTAAAACGCCATAAACCAGTTCAAATCTTGAGTTGGCGGCTTAGCTTTAATTCGAGAAATGATGTTGTCTTTTTCTTCCGACTGGTTATCACAGATCTCTCTGCCAATTTCTCCAGCTGCATCTGAGATATTTATTTGTCTGTGGAATTTGACCTGCACTCCTAAACAACTGTCAGTTATAAATGCGATTTGCTTCAAGAGAAGTGCGTCGAACGGATTTCTCAAATTTAACAACGAACTCTAATTCACTGCGTTCTTTTTCAACAAGACAACGTTTTATTCTCATGAACTTGTCAATAATTGATTACTCTTTAAGGATGCCGTGTTGGTTTATTGTTAGTATGCATGTATTATTGTTGGGTAAATGGTATCCGCAATTATGGTTCTGTATGGTTTTATTTGCAACTTACACAAGTGATTCAAGGTAGCTATTTGCAAAACCATTTAACCACAAACTGGAGAAGATATTTCTTTTTCTCATATGAAATGTAAGACTATTTCATACTCATATGCATGGTGGGAAAGAGGAATGGATTTACGTCTTTTCCCAAGGTAAAAACCGATGCAATAATGCCAAACGAACTCTAGCATTCTGCCGCTAAAATTCACACCAGTAACAACTGCAACATTCTTTTTCTCCGAATGTGTTATATACCACCTATGTTGACCCTAATTCTATGTTGACCCTAATTCTATATTGGCATGTTCCTTACATAGATAAAAGTTGAAATATATGTAGCCTAAAGAAGCCTCGAGTATTTTATGGAAAAATACTAAAATAAAATAAAAACAACACTGTGTATATGAGCTTTCATGCGGAAAACTATACAAAGGTGAAACCGGTCGCGTCCTAAAGATAAGGCCAGAAAAACACTGTCAAGCTGTGACATGGGAAGAGGTCGAAAATCGGGACTAGTTGGTCACATATGGAAAGGAAAAGGAAAACAATTCCATTTTGTGGAATGAGGTCCAAATAATTTACAGGGATTCAAGGTGGAGGGTCGGGCGACTCAAGGAGGCAGCACATATGCTAAAAAAGAAAAAAAAAACACTAAGCAGACCAAGAGATTAGTAGATTTTGGGAGCTTGTTATTGTAGAAAAAACAAACATTGTACACCCTTAAAATTTCGGCGATGGAAGGAAGATAATCCCCTGTCGATCTTTGTTAGAGTTGCCTCTATCTTGTCAACCAATTTTTTTTATCACAAATACTATACAATAACCATAAAATAGCGATTAACTCAAAGAATAGGAAAATCTAAACGGAGCTAGTAACTTTTTTCTTTTTTCTTTTCAAAACAACAACCAACATGCCTGTGGTCGTTTGAAGGCCAATCTGACCAAAACGTTGCACAAATAACACTGAAGATGAGAACAATAGTCCGGGCAAGACAAGCAACAAGTTTAAATTCCTAAGAATAGTAACTAAATTTAGTATATCACTTGCATAATCTGACTTTCCATTAGAAAATCAACATTGTGTTGTATCATGTCGAGGCAGGAGACATTACTCTGAACTGTTGATGTTTTCCTTCAGGACAAGTTGATGGAAAACGTTCTTTAACAAAAGAAAAAAAACGCCCCTAGACAAATAAGAAAACGGAAAACAAATCAAAACAAAGACATAAAAAAACAAACAAAACCAAACAATAAAAAAAACAAATAAACAAAGAACACAAAACAACAAAAAAAGAAATGAAAAAACAAAAAATACGCAAAAACAAAAAGCAAAAAAAAAAAACTAAAAAAAAACAGCAAAAGACAAAACAAACAAACCAACAAGAAAACAAAGGTCATTTTATGTTTCCCTATCCTGCAATAATCTCGAACGACAAATTATTTATTGTGTCAGTGATAAAGAATGCACTCGTTATGCTGCATCTGCGGTGACAAAACGCTTGAAATGAATACATCCGTGAAAATGAAGTAAGCAAACTCGGCTTATGCAAAGGAACATTTCGGCTTACCAACCAATAATATTTTCGGTTTCGTATCAGTTGTAAATATCTATTTTCATAAAAATACAATGAAAATTGACACAAGAACAAAAAAATGAGGGAAGAGAAAAGGCCAGTTATGAACTCTTGCTATTTATACTAACCTAGTTTTTATAGTCACTCTAATGATGAATTTTGACTAATAAGGCAATTAATTCGCAGTTTAATTCTAGCCGATGTCCGTCGTAAGCATACTCCCTGTTGTGATAACTTCTGTTTATTAAAAACAAAATCGTTGAAGGTCCAGTTCATAGAATCGTTGAAAACTTTTTGCGCTTGATCTATTAGTAAATCGTTGGTACACCTTTGACCTTCTGTAGGTCCCATTCGTTGATCCATGACTGTCAAGATACAAACACTACCCTTACTCAGTTATATTTACAACGTGGTAATCATTTTTCTTTGTGTTAAGTGTTGTTTCCAGCTGTCTGGCCGGGTTTTGCTTTATAGGTTTCGCTAATTTTGTCAACAATTGATTTGCCAATTTCAAATTTTCAAATGCTTTAATCAACCAATCAGATCCACGTTCTCTAGATACTTTTCTGGCCATGACCAACTTGAATCTCTTCTGTTATTCTAAACGGACACGCCGGCAATTTCAAATTCAAATATATTGTATTTAATAAAGAAATGTTTACATGTTATAAAACATCCTATACGTAAACATTTTATCTATGTTTACTGTGGATATCCGTCCCTGCTTTGCTTCTGGTTGCGTTCCATTCCATAGCGTGGAAATAACAATGCTTTAGCTCGTTGCTGCTTCCTAGTTTTATCTCATAACCGTAAGCTTTAAAATTTAAACATTTTTTTAGAATTGTGAGTTAGACGTGTTGTTCAGTTATTGAAAATATCCCGGATAACTAAACAAAACATATATATATATATATATATATATATATATATATATATATATATATATATATATACGTATACGCACACATATACATATACGCACATACACGCACACACATATATGCATATAAAACAAACGAAAATAACAAAAACAATTATATTTTCAAAACAGATCGATTAGAAAAACGCATTGGTTTCTCAGTTGAAAAAAATTGAGGTTTCAAAAATTGTGAGAAGAACGGGGAAAATATGATCAGACATTTATTTCTGGTTCGACTCTAAAGGGTTTCTTACTAACTTGAACCTATGTTATCATTTAAGGAGAGAAGAAAGTGGGTTTTAGGTTTGCTTTCGGAAGTTGCGTAACTCTCGCTCCACTTATTTTGTGCTTCAGTCCTCGTATTCGAGGAGCGATGTTTCTGACAAAAAGGGAAGAATTGATGTTTTCTGGGCCAAAATCTAATCCATCTAACACTTATCGTTGGAAAGATTTTGACCTTGAAGTATTATTTTGACCTTGAAGTATTATTTTTCAGCTACTTACATTAAGTGGAGCGATTTTCATAAAAAATATAAAATTATATGATAAATGTTAAATATAATTTAGAATGAGGATAACAAAGTTTTGTATCATAATATGTTGATTTGAATCTCCATAAGATTTAAAAAATAGTGCAAATCTGTTTTCTTCAGGAATTTATTTTATCCATGTTGGAGCAATTACTTTTTTTTATAAGAATAGAATATGGCGTTAAGTGTAAACGCGTGAATGGTATTATAGATATTTTCTAAAATTTGCTGTTAAAAACGTAAAATGTTAGATTTTTCGAAAAAAAAAAAAAAAAAAAAACTAGACAGAAACCACAAAGAACGTTCCTTTAAAAAAGTGTTCTTTAGTGTGAGTTAATATTTGTTTGTGTATTGTTTTAATGTTGTGTTTTTATAAGTTTAAAAGTTTAAATTTGTGCCCCCTCAACAAATGAAATGTTATGAAATTGTAGAATTTCTTAAAAGAAAGAAACGCAGCATTTTTCAGGTTAAATAATCCATTAAAATTGCCAGATGTAAAGAAAGCTGAAACAAAGTTAAGTAGTTAGGTTAGGCATAAACTATTATCACAGTGATCAACCTCATGTTAATTAAAAATAAAAGAAAAAGACGTAACATTCACCGAGGGAGGACGTTGAATCGAAATACTAAATTCCCAAGTGGCTCCATTCGCATGTTCTTGCAATTTTTGCAGAGAGGTTTCAAAGTCATTCCACATACAGCGCCTGGTATTCTCAAATGGTCACCTATCTGGTACTGACTTAACAGCGGTAATCTGAAGAGACTATGCCAGCATAATTATGCAGTATACGCTGTGTAAATTAGAAAACACGCGATCTCACAAACAAGCAAAAACCGAAAGGCAAAATATATAGGTCTGCATTGAAGCAATAAAATTATTTAAATATTTGAATAAAGAAATGCAAGATAAATTACCTACTGCAACGACTCGTCGCAAATGCATATATGTTACTAGTTTTGCCATTGCTGATGATACAAGCACAAAATAATTTTTTCTCTATTATCTTCGAGACAAGTCCTTCGATGGAACTGAAACAATTTGCATCGGCGATTGTCTTTCCAATGGGCCATTCCAAAGAATGCACTAGTAAGGGAACCCGAAAAAGGTTAGGAGTGTAAGTCTCACATGTTTGCATCTCTAAACACTATCTAAATATCTTGAGTTGAGCGCCATTCCTGTAATAGAAAAAAAATGACCCCCTCCAAAGGGGATGGTAAAAGAAATAAGTGTCGTAGACAGAATAAAAGTATCCAACTGCAGATATTAAATGTAGCTATCCCAAATAAAAACTGGTAGAGTTAGAGAAGCTTTGGATCGTAGAGAATTCAAAGTAAAAAAAACAACATATAGTATTAATCCAGTCAGAATCAGCTGAGCGTAGTTCCTTTTCCATGTCAAGACAAAAAGCTGTGATTGAAGAATTTGCGAGGATTCGGTATATTTTATAAAGCGATTCTTGTATCTGAATTGGCTCGTTTTTTTCACCCCTTTTCATACCTTTGTGATTATGCCATCTAACAATGCTTGTCATTGAGTAAGGTTAGTCACCTCGTTGCTTCGGTGGCTTGGAAAGCTGACAGTTAGCCCGACAGGAGCGGGGCCAGAAACTTGTCGGACTGATATATGCCGCCTGAGTAGCATTTAGGAGGTTCACCCTTCTAGGCCTTGCCATTCAGCTTTCGTGTGGAGTAAGTTTATGGCTTACTTTTCAGGGCCCTTTTATCAGGGAATGCCGACAGGGCTGTGCACGGAATTTTTGCTAGTTCAGAGTGCTCCTTCCGTAGGGGCAGTGACCTGACACTCCCCACCTTCCAACCTTATGTCACATCGAGCTGCGTTGGATGTTTGTAAATATGTACCTTTCTTTAATATAAAAAATATTGCAACAATGTATTTAAATTCTAATTTTTTTTAATGAACCCAATCTTTAAATAAACATTAATTTTTGTAGGATAAAGCAGGATATATTGGTATTGATCTCCTTTAGGAAATATTCGGTTTTTCTAATTTAGGTTGAAAGAAAGATTTAAAGCAACAAATAATCTGAAGAACATAAAGTAATGGACATAAACTCTAAGATTACTAACTACTGTCGGGAAAAACAAATAAAATTAACAGCGGTGAGAAAAACAAATAAGATTAACAGCGGTCTTGAATAGTTTTATGTTAGCTGATATCTTTAGGTTATTTTGGAAAACTGTGAGAGACGATACTTACAGTATTAACACCAGGTGGAATAGTAAACTGCCATTTTGAAATGTCGTGAATAAAATTAAAAATAATATGAAATGAAATAAAGTTGGGAATCGCAAAGACACTTTGAAAGATTTTCCATATTAGATCCAAACAGAAGAAAAATAGCAAACTCGACGTAAATACCCCGACTAACCCTGAAAACAGAAAAATCTCACTCTACTCTATAAAGATTCATAGCTTTGGAACTCCTTTCCGTGAATGTACTGACATGCAGAAATTCAAGTGTAATGTAAACAGACATCTCTCTGATCAACTTCTTACATAGTATCCGTTAAATTTGGTCCCAAATAGTAGCCCCTTACATGGCACCACGCCTTGTTAGGGATGATAAAAAAGAGGAAGTTTCAAGAGCCAAATTAAACAAAGTTATGATTAGGGCAATAATAAGAGAATATTCTTTTCATTATTTTGACTCTCGAGTATATATCCGTTAATGTGTTTTTAGAGTGAGTGATGTGGTTCTCGATTGATTAACTGTGTCGGATATATACTCCGGAGTCAAAACAATAAGAATATTCTCTTGTCACATCCCTAGTTATAACATATGCATTTTTGTTTAAATTTTGTTTTCTATTAAACAACGCCTATTGTAACTTAAGCGTAATAAGCTACTGTGATAATGACTAGATTTATGAGGGCAATCCAGGTCGAAAATCGAGCAACAAGACACTCCTTCACATTGCATTACAATGTCTGCAGGGTGGTACGGTCATCATCACCATATTTTATGAACCCCAAGATTCTTTAGTTGACATTGGTTTCCCCAATCTTTTTTTAGTCAGAAACCTTTCTAGTCAGACATCGAATATTACGGGAGGGACCACGAAAATGTATCCAACGCCATAAGTGAAAGTGATTTTTGTGGAACGAACTGGATTCGAACTTGGGACACCCAAGTTTTGAGTCCGAGCTGTTAACCACTAGACTACCGTCACCTCCCGTTCGTACAGTAGGAGAAACAGAAATCACAGAAGTAATTCCAAGGGTGTTGCGAAACGGTAAGTGTTCTAGAAGAAAGAATGACTTCGAGATTAAGTAAAATGATTTATATTGAAGACAATATTGAAGACAATATTAATACAGAGAGTGAGGTTGAACGTCAGTCTGACTGTCAAGTATAAGACCAGGGTTGTTTGAACACCGATAAAATCTAATATATAGAAGGCTATATGTCTTTCTGTCTGTTTGTCTCCATATTTTCAAACTCTATCTCTCCCGAAACTAAAACTCGCAAGGCGGCGACAGGGGCCTCAAATGATTGGATTTTTGTGGACCGTTTTTTTGGGGGTCTTTAACTGGTTAAAATAGTTTTTAAGGGGTGGAAAATGGGTAAAAATTAAAAAAAAAAACCTTATACATTTTGTACATTCACCTTAGTTTATTTTTAATTTTAATCAGTTTATATGCGTGTCATGGTGGTACAGTGGTAACGCCACCAGCTTTGAATGTTGCAGTTTTGTGTTCGGTTTCGATTCTAGCTGATGGCAGGAAAATACGTATTTTACTTTTGAAATCACGATGATATGTATGAAATCTGGACAAATTAAAATATCATATTTAAGCGTATTTTACTACCGGGCAAAGCCGGGCGCCCCCTCCCGCTAGTATATATATAAATATATATATATATTGAGAGAAATTCATTCAGTGTAATTCTGAAGGTTGCACTATAACAAAAGTCAACCACTCCGCATAATGTAGCTATTAGAGTACTACATTTTTCTGCATGTATAGACATCTACAGAGAAAGGGTGTAATATTGCTTTTAGTTGGGCAAGTTGAGGGTTATTGTCGTTGAGGGATTACAAAGGTAGTTCATTGGAGCACATTCTGAGTAAGTACTTGATAAAAAAGGACAGAGAAACAACACTGCGCGAATTGACAGATCTTAGCAGACAGTAAGAAAATACTAATTTAGAAACTCATTTGTGCATCCTATTCAAAGGGGGGAAAGTAGAGGTTGGTGCACCAGTCCAAGCGTGGCAACAATATTCCATGCATATGCGATGGTGGATTTGTAGAGATGATAAATCTTGGTAGGTGCGTGAAGTTTTGTATTCCGCCCAAGGAAGCATATCTTTCGTGCAGCAGACTTTGCAGCCTCTTCTAAATATTTATTCTAATTCATGGTGTCTGAGAATGTCAGGCGGAAGGGCTTAAACTTTCGCAAAGGGTGCTACCTTCTACGATAATCGATATTGTAAAATACATCCATATTTCTATATTGATATTGTATAGTATATACACATTTCTATATACTTTTCTGTACTTATGCAGAATACGGACGATAATCCGCAGCATATTCTGGGTAAGTTATGTAAACCGTCGGAAAATGACGGAACGCTTAGCCAATCACAGCAGCTGATAGTTGGCAAAGGGTACCTTTTCTTTATTAATTTTTTACGGTCTCTTTTTATTAAATTGTTAGATAAAAATACAAAATAAGTAAAAAAGACTTCCACATCCAGATTTTTAGAATATCTTTCTAAATAACGTTATTTAAGCACGGTCCGTAAAATGCATAATTGTTTTTTTTTTTATTGAAAGTATCATACGATGAGTGTTTTCGATTAAAATTGTTTTCTTGTTTGCTAGGGTTTAAAATATTGGCCAGTAGTTTAGGTGAAAAAAAAAAAAACAAAACAAAAAAACAAACAAACAAAAAAACAAAAAAAAAACAAAACAAAAAAAACACACACACACACACAAACAAAACATAAACCCGAAGTTTTCGTTCCGTACGTTTCGGCGATTGACATAACCTGTCTATAATACGCCTATGATAACGCGGTTCGTATTCTGCATAAATACAATCTTTTCTTTTACATTATTTTGAATCTTAATTTTGATGAAAATCTGTATTATCCGTTGAAATAAATAAATTATCGCCTGCATCGTTATACAAATGAACGTAAATTCATTAACTAAAATATCTAAACCAAAGGTTTAAAAAAAAAAATTAGTTTGGATATCTTGAAGTGACCTTCTGGGAATACTACATTCCTCTAAGTATTAAGGAATAATCTTCTAGCATTTTAATAAATTGTCTATAAAGATTGAAACAAAATTTCTAAGAATTGCATAGTTAAGTGTTTTTTGTTTTTATTTATAATGTTAAGAAAGTAGCAAATCGATAAATTAGAGGGAAACGTAAATTAAAAACGATGACCACATTGATGGACACAAAAGAACTTAGAGAAAAGAGTGCAAAAACCAGTCGTAAAGTATAGAGAATATAAATTAAAGTTATATTTGCTGGTTTAACATTTTTATACTTTCTCCTTTCTCGCTAGTCAACTACGACTTAAAGAGTATTACTACTAGCGTTCGTATTTCCTTTCAATTATAATGAAATATTCTAATTTTTAATGTTTTTCTTTTCTATTATCTTCGATTGTTAATAAAAATAGGAGATATAGAGGAAGGTTGGTTTAACATTTACATTCATTAACTAAAATATCTAAAGTTTAAAAAAAATTAGTTTGGATATCTTGGAGCGACCATTTGGGAATACCACATTCCTCTAAATATTAAGGAGTAATCTCCTAACATTTCAATAAATTGACTATTAAAGGTAAAACATAAATTTCTAAGGACTGCACAGTCAAGATTTTCCCTTTATTCATAATAGACATGCTTTCTATGTTAAGAAAGAAGCAAAGGGATTAATTACCTGAATAAGCTCTCGGATCTTCCTTGATGTTGTATATTCCGGCGGCAGATAATCCTCCAGACAGACAGCGCTCACCGAATTGTATTCGTAATCGCTGAAACACATGAAGTGCTTCACAAGTCGGCCGCGTCGCCGATTGCTGGCCAGTTTCTTGGCCTTGTTCGCCCGGATCAGTTCCTTCTTTTTGCGTAAATTGTCCTGCCGTTCTTTCTCTGATGATGACGTACTGCCGGCTTGATGCACGTTGTCATCAGACGTGCCGGCTGACCTGGACGTTGTTGGTGGTGTCGAAGGCACTCTGGGCGGCGTAACATGGTTGAAGATGTCGCAGGCATCGGCGTCCAGGTTATCCTCAGGCCACGCTTCCTCAATGTGAAGCTGGATGCCAGCCAATATGGCCGACTCATCTTTTGTACAGGGAAGCTCTCCGCTTACCACCATCTGCTGGAGCTGTAAAATAATAATAAAAAAATAATAAAATGAATGAAACCAGATTCACTTACAGCAGATTTCGAATATTGATTGTTTTTTCGTATTTTCAAAATAAGAATTCTTTACGTTAAAGGAAAACACAGTAAAATGTTTGGAAGTACATAAACCAAATGATTTGTACCCAGATTTCTGAATGTTTTAGATAAAGATTGATAATTTATATTATTTGGATTATTCGGACTACCATTCCTATATTTAGTGATAGTTCATAGTAATTTATAGTAATAAATAGTAATGTATAATCATAAGTATTACTACTTATGGGCTTCTAAAAAGAAAAAAATATACTAGAATTGTTTGCAAGGACTCGTGGCTCGGTGAATAAATACTTGATAAAATTCAATTGTAAGTTATTGAAGGTTCAATCCTCAGTGCGGCCGGTCTTCAGCATCTTAGTACAGACTAATTAGTCTCCTGCGCGTCATAAGTAAATTGCTTAAATTCGTATTAAGTAAAACAACTGTCAACCACATCGGCAAAAACAAACCCAGCGACAAGTAAAATAGATCTATTGTTGATGTACTAATTGTAATTTCACACAGGATCAGTGAATCTATCGACAGGGAATTTCTCTCTTAAGCAATTGTGCTCGACATATCAAAGGCATATCCGCTTAGCCCATAACAATTTACGTACAACTTTTATTTAGTAAAATTAAACTTTTATGTTAACGGATGGGACAGTATACTTTTTGTTTATTATCTATCGATTCAGATCGCTTCCACAAACTAAAAATAGAGTACTAACTAATAATGACAATAAGAGATTTGGTGTGTAATATAAAATATGGCTTTAAACAAGCGAGATAAAAAAAGGCTATCATGTTTGCATTAGAGCAGTGGTTTCTAACAACAGTGCTGTGGCACATTAGTGTGTCCTAGAATGATTCTGGTGTGCCGCGAAGAGGTTACAGGCTGAAGTCACAAGTTGTTATAAGTGGACAAATGGTTTCATATCGTCATAAGCGGATGTGTTTGTATTAATAAATATTAACACATTATTTGGAGGAAAAACATGATTGGATATTCGTATTATTTGGACACATCAGACAACTGTTCTCATCTTGAGTGTCATTCTCATAACGTTTCGGTCGATGTAACCACCGACCTTGGAACTCAGGAAGTTTTCTGTCGATTCATCGGACTACTGTTCTCAAGATGAGAACAGTAGTCTGATGAATCCAAATAATTCTCATCTGGAAATTTCAGAAACGTAATATGATCGAATATGATAAACTGCTCTCTGATTTATATTTAAGATTCAGTTCATATTTAATTAGGGACAAGTTTAAAAAAAAGTGATGATGAACAACAGTAATTCTATAACTTTATTTAGAAAAAAAACATCGGTTGTATAGTTATGATTACTTGGAATTTGCATTACTGGACTGAAGATGCACAGATTCTTTCCTCGATTTGTATTATGTGGAGTCAAATGTTTTCTAATAAAACAATAATTTTAAGTTTGATGAAAAATACCTTACTACACACCGTAATCTAGCTTTCCAACGCTATTATTTTATTGCAGAACAGGTTTTATGAGTAGAAAATAATGTTTTTTTTTGTATGATACATGTGCCGTGAGAATTGGAAATGCGCAATAACGTGCCATCGTGTAAAAAGTTTGGAAATCATTGCATTAGAGAAAAACGCAGATAAAAAAAAACAAACTCATTCATGGATGCAGAAGAACTTTGAGAAAAACAGCGCACAAAAAAAAAAAGAAAAAAACAAACAAACTAGAGGCTATGGAAATTGAAAATATAAATTTAACTCATTATATTTGCTGGTTTAGCATTTTTATACTTCGCTAACGTTTAGGATAGCCGGAAAAACATGCGCGATTATCAACTACGCAAGGAAATTTATCCGTTTTGTCGTCCATTGAACTCGAGTTGAAGTGCTTAAACCGAGGAAGCGTTATTTTGCAAAGCCAATTTTAGAAATGTTTAGAAATAAGAAAACAGGATTCAAAGTGAGTTTTTTCTTCGTGTAATATCTTTCACTCTTTCTCTCGTTCATGCCTCGACTACGAGTTAACGTGTATTACTACTAGTGTTGATATTTCCATTTAATTTTAATGAAATATTCTAAGTTTTTACTTCTTGATTTCTTTATTATCTTCGACTGTTAATTAAAATAGACGGGGGAGAAAGTGAGATAAATAGAAAAGCAGAAAAACCGTGTGAGTTGAGAGCGTACAACAGTGTGTGAGGGTGAGTGTGATAGATAGGAACTTAAGTGACTTTGTAAGCTAATTAAAAATTGCTGCTAATTTTAAAAATTAAAAGTTTTTTTTAAACGACTCTATATTAAAACTGAGGAATATTTTAGCATGTATTTTATGTGATTAAAATATATGTGAAAAAAGACTTAAGAAAAAAAAATATTGACTAATTCATCTTAGTTTGAAAACAGATTAGGGATTTTCCTTATAAAAATATGATTTTTAGTTAAAAGTTAATAATAAAAAGGGTCCTGAATATGACCTAAAACTATATCCGATGGTGAGTGTGGAGCCACCCTTTAATTGCCATTGCTCCCAGGTCACCTCTGACCCGGAGTGGTAGTACCTGTTAGGGTCCCAACTATGGGTTAAATAGAAACTGACTTGAAAAAAACAAAACAAAAAAAAAACAAAACAAATATATTCTATTAAAAAACTTTTCTTCAAAATCACTGGATTCGGCATTAAATAACCTGGAAAGGGTTGATATGCCGTAAAACAAAAACAACAATAGCTTCATTTAAATGGCAGTAGTTTCTTATTACACCACATCGCACTACTATGCACCTTTAATAAAGTCTGATAGAATTTCATCGCCTGGATGCTCTAAAGGTAATATATTAGTTTCGTACCGATGCAAGCACAACGGATTAGTCTAGTCTGGAACTGGACGCCGAGCTCACATTCTGTCTTGATTGCTGCTACGCTAATTGTACTTGCATGTGAATGGAAAGAGTAGAGGTGTATTGGCAAAGTGGAATATTTGCATGATCATGTTTTGCTGGCTGTACACTTTCGGTAAAATCAACTGTGACAGGCACAGACACGATCGGAAATCTAGACGTTTTGATGTTGAAATTTCAGACACAAGAACAAAGGGAATGTTTTTTTTTTAAGTGCGACTTTTTCGCCGCATGATAAAAAATAAATAAAGGTAAAGCAAATCAAAATCAAGTTATGTGCTGTTATTATATGAACAGATAAAAAAATCCATCTCGTTTGTTGCGTATATTTTCTTCGTAAATGAGAAAAAGAATTTGTGTGCTGCTACAGGGATATCAGATTTGTAAAATGAGAAATCTAACCCTAACTCTAAATAGCCCGCTCATAAACACTTTAAACCCTAACCCTAACCACGAAAAAGAAAAGATCACATCCTTACATGATTGTGATATGCCATTCCCTCACTAGACTCAGTGGTGTAATTGATATCCGCTGTTGCATTCACTTATAGAATTTCGAAAGGTATGAACTCGCGTTCCATAGATCGCTGACGATGGTTGTCACGTTTTGGTATTACATAGCCTGAAAATGCATGGCATGATACGTCATATAACAGATACCAGACTAAATCCCATGCCAGAAACCAAAAAATGATTTATATGCCCTACAATTAATACACCAGAACACAAATCATTACATAACCTGAAAATGGCAGACACACCGGACAACAAGCACAAAAGAGCCAAACTTAGTATCAATCACCTAATTTCATTGACGAATCTATTGTTTGCCTAATATATAGCGTCGCGGATTATTGAGTTAGTTATTGTCAGTTCGAAACCGACTTCGTAATCTAGTGGGTGATGCCCCTTTCTCTTCTCTTCTCACAGAAGAGACGTTTGCGAGCCTGTATCTGCTCTGTCGTTATTTTTATAGCAATTGTTCGACTGAGTTCCAATCTATGATCTCTCCTCGCTAATCTTTCACACACACACACACAAAACTCATTTAGTCCAAATCACTATCTATAATTTCCCTCACTCGCTATCGGTGCCTAAGTCTAAACATGAATTCCATGGACAAAGCTTAGTTATTAGAATTGCCCGCCTTTGGAACTCTGTCTCGCTGGTTTACTTTCAGCTGACTACACTATTGGCATCTTCAAGTCCAACAAGTTCTTATTGAACCGTCTTCGTAAATAATCTAATTATACCAAAGTTCCACCATAAACGATTACCGCACACACATTAACCATTATCCTCGAGAGGCCACAGGGCCTTGACCCCTTCGTAAAAAAATCGATTGTATCTCTTGTGGTCCTTAGTCTAATAAGGAAATATGAACCGACAATTTTGTTTATGAGTAAAATAATAATTTGTGTTCAATTAAATTCATGCTAAGAATGGTATGTTATCAATAAATACTTCCATAAGTTGGTATTGAATAAAATACAAAAGTCTTAAATTTAATAGGTCACGCAGTGTCAGCCAAGCTCCAAGCCCTGTTCCATCACCAAAATGTTGCATCCCTGCTCCAGTTTTACAAGTACTTTAATGAAATGCGCTCTGATGAACTCATAGTACTTATGCCTCCTTGACGTACATACCTCAGATTAACCCGACAAGAAACAAAGTCCCATTTCTTCACTGCTGAGGCCTTAGATAGCGGAAAGCCTTCTACTTTAATAGTTTCTTTCTGCAGACTAGACTTTGTAATTTCCTCCCTGTTTCCTGCTTCCCTCACTGTACTAACCTGAAGAAGTTTAGATGTAATATGAACAGACATCTGGTTACTCAACGCCCCACAGCCCCTTGTTAGACACGCTCCCAAGTAGCAACAAACCTTATTTTGGGTGAAAAATAGTAAAAAGCGTAAAAAAGGGGGCTGTTGATAATCGCCTGTAGAGTCCCTACTGGTAAATGCTGATTAAGGGGCTGCTCGGGTTGTTTTTGTGGCCAATTAGTACTCTTCCTATAAAGCGCTGGCTTTTCAGATCTCATATCCGATCTTGTACCAAATTTTCCTGCCGGTAAAGGGAGCTAAATACCAAGATCAGGTCACGCCATAACAATGTTCACAAGAAAATACTTCATTTGTGCATTAACTCTTTTTGCGATCTGTTATCCTTACTTCAATAGTTGTTGTTGTTTCACTGCGTTTTGACCGACTCATCCTCTGGCCTTATTCAGTTGATTAACTCTGACGGGATAGGAATGCCGAGTCTTGTAACTCATCCCCAGTAATTATGTAATGAAACAACAGCTATGAAGACGAGGGTAACAGTTCGTAAAAAAGAATTAATGCCCAGATTATGAAACATAATCAATAAATAAAAATAATACCATTCGGTACTGACCCGACAATGAAAGACCAGATAAGAATACAATATTGGATTTATATGACTATAAAATCCAACATTGATCCCCCTTTGAGATCCATGGCGCAGTGGCTAGAGGCGTTGATTTCTACGGTTCCAGGTGAGCATTGTCTGAAGATAGCGGTTTCAATCCTACCCAAGTAGGATAGAAGATTAGTAGGCCAAAATGTGGCGCGACAACAATTATGGAAGGCAGTAATAAACGAGGATGAGTTACAAGGCTCGATATTCCTATTCCTGAAGAAGGTCAGAGAATAAGTTGATCGGAACGTAGGGAAACAACAACAACAATGAGGATAACAGTTAGCTAAATAAATAAATAAATGCACATATTTTGAAACCTCATCTAAAAGAATTAAAAAAATACTGCGTTGTTCACATTACTCACTCTATGCCTCGTCAGTTTTCTTTCGATAAATGTAAGTACACGGCGACACTCGGGGTAATTGCATTATCTTTTTTGGTTTCCTTTTATACGATAAAAAAATTGTTATCATAAATCATCTTTCGTCATATTTCCACTTTATCGAATACATAACAATTTTCGTTAATGCAACCTTCTCTAAAATTAAAGGTCTCTTAGAAAAAAAGTTAAACTTTTATTTATTTATTTCTGTTCGTAGTTTTAACATGTTTCCAGTAAATTACAACCAGTAACAATACGTGCATAGGTATTTCAATAAGACGAAAAGGTTTCGTTCGCTTTGTTCGATTTTCAGGGTAAAACGTTTTAGTGTAGATTTTGCTAAGTGATCTCGTTGCATTTTCGAAGCAAAATGTTTTCTTGTTTTTATCTTTCATGTGTGTGTGCGCGCGTGTATACGTTCAGTACGTGTTAATGTGTTTGCATGCGATTTTCTGCGGACATTAATATGTGCATATGTGACTTTGTTCGTTTTTTTATTTTATTTCTAGGGTAAAAACATTGTAGTATAGATCTCACTGAATAATCTCGTTAAATTTCGAAATACATTTTTTCTCGTTATATCTTTCGTGTGTTTGTGTGTGTGTGTGTGTGTGCGTGCGCGTGCATATATGCGTATACACATATCTAACAGTATGTATATGCACTTCTGCGCATAAATGCATGCATTTGTGAAATCTTATGTACGTATGCACGTATGTATAGTGTACTCTAATGCCCTGTGCTGATTGGTTCACTTTACGGAGCAGAGAAGACACTCGAAGATTTCAGCGAATCAAAGTTCATGCGTGTTTCTTGTAGATGAGTTCACTTAGTGCACGGAGAATGGATAAACAGACACTATTCAATTCTCTTTCATACGATAGCCACGTTCTAATCCCCCTTCTCTCTCCATCTATTTATGAAACAGGCAAGTAAACCAAATGCGGAATGTCAGTAAAGATACAATCAATGAACCAGAGATGAGCTTAACTGAATTCTTCGTGAAATACACTAAAACTGGGATGAACATGAATTCCTAACCACTGAAATCCTGGGTTGAATCGACTAGTTTGTTTGTTTGACGGTATACCAAGCTTCTTGAGTGATTTAATATCGACACATATCAAATACTAGTTGATTTCGCAATTTAATTCCCATTCACTACTTGGGATCGATAAAACGAAACTAATTGATAAAAAAAGATAGCGAAAACTACTGTTATTGCTACCTCAAGCCTAAGCCTCCATTCACTCACATAACTAAATAAATGTAATATTTTTGGATCTTTGAAAAAAAAAATGTTCGTTTTGTAAATTAAATACAATCTAAGTTCAACCTTTAAAAGGTAAATAAAATATTAATTTGTGTAAAAATGATATTACAAAATTGATCCCCCCTCTCTCGCGAACATGCATAAGTTTTACTGAGATAAACAAGATATAGGAATCTACGATACATTTAATAAAAATGTTTCATTTTATGAAAAAATCAAATATTAAATGATATTTATTAGATAATATTGAGTGTCTGAAGCAGAAGGAGTTGACAGCGTTAAAACTTAATTCTAAATTGTTAGCCGGTATCAAAAAAAAAAAAAAAAAAATCAGCATCTTTGAAAGAGTGATGTCAGTCCTGAATACTGCCACCATATCCTATGGGTTACAAATTCTACAAATTAGATACGCAATATTCATTTTAAAGATACCAATCAAAATATGAAATTCATATTTTTGCAAGTGTTGCCATATCATTTGCCAACATTCTATACTTTTATGTTTTGCTTAAACCAAATCCCACCAATCTAACTCCTTACTGATTCATTCCATTTTCTTAGCACTATGAAAAAACGGCAAAAGTTAACATATAAAATGTTTGTATCAAATCTTATTACACGCCAAATTATCAGATTATTAAAAAAAAAAGATAGTTACAAGATTATGACTAACTGATTTAAAAGCCGCGTTTGTTAAATAATAATCTCTAGAAAAAAGTTCTATTTCTTGTAATAATATATATTAAGCAGTTCCCCTTATTTGTCTACAAAAATAGTCATTTTTTATTCACGTTCTGATCGGAACTAATATTGCATTGATTATTCTATTGAAGAACATTCTATTGTTTACTTATATAATGATGTTTTCAACTGCCGTGGAATTTCCACGGGTTCTGCTAATATAGATAAATATGTGTACTTTCATCCAGTCACACAAAAGTTAGCGTGTCAAGCTTGTGTCTTTTAAATCTATTTCTAGTGATGAGGGTAAGTGAGAAAGCAAATAGCAAATAAGACAAACACATGCACACTATTGAAAAAAATCTTTCCTCAACTTTTAAAAGGTAAATGTAACATTATGTCAAACTTACCCAACCTCTCTCAGACATACATGACTTTCAGTGAGATAAATAGAGGATCGATTGCTTAAACTGAGTCCACGACATATTTTGTCGATAATGACAAATATGTCAATTAAATATTGATTATTCAAAGCATGAGCAGTCGACAGCTTAAAAACATAATTCCGAATCGTTGACCGGTATGGAGCTTTGAAAAATCAGCAATAGTCAATGCTACTCTGACTCCATGTCTTCTTTCACCTTCTTATTTGTTTCTCTCCTCCTGTTATATAGTCGAGGAACAGAAGAAAAATAAACTGCTATCTACCCATCTATCTATCTATCAATCTATCCGTTTATCAATATATCTATATTTGTATCTGTTTATCTAACTATCAAGCTATTTATCTATCTATTGATCTTTCTATCTATTTAACTGGAAGTAAAGAAGAGAATAGAACTATGTTTTGATATATTATCAAAACATGTCAAAACTAGGTGACCGATCAAGTTGCACCGGAAGATATCTGACCAGCTTATCGGAAGTAACGGGTCATTGTTACGTGTTCTATTTAACTGGGAAGATAGTTGAGTTGGATTGAGGATGTTAACAGATGATCTGAAAGCTGTCTCCTCCCGAGGGAAGGGGAAGAATCTCAGATATAGGACGTGTAAGAACTAATTACCTAAGCAAAGATCGTCGATCACTCCTTTGCTAATGTCGACTAACTGGGAGAAATAAAAATGTAAAAATACACAGCGTCTTGGTCTCTCTTTGAAACATCTATGTTTACATGGAATCCTTCTCGCCAAGATTGGTTGAATATCTTTCAGAGAAAAAGCAGCAGAAAAACAGGTACGTCGTCAATTTATGTGTTTATGTATGTATATCTGGCACAAATGCACACATATCAACATCTAAATGAAATTATGACGGAGCATGAAACAGACATTTATGCATATATTTATATATAAGAACATATGGCTCAGATAGTGAAGAAGCCCACTATAAACATTAGTAACACGTTACACACAATCTCACGACATTAATATGAACACAACACCATACGTAACATATGTCTGTTGGTATCGATTATGTACTATAAAATAAGTCTGTTTGATGCGATTATATAACATGTTTCGAATTAGTGACAACATAACATGTCTGTTTAATTACTACGCAACATACGTCAGTTTTATTATATAACACTCCTACCTACTCTTCTGCATACTACGAATCGAGCAGAACACACATGCGTTCATTTTTATGATCACCCGCTCTACCATTACACGTGAAACTACGATTACAGCGGGTATCCACTGTCTCTCAAAACTGGACAAAGGTCCAGACGATAATGAAAGTGATGAAAAAGATAATCAGACAATTTTTTATCAGGCAGGCAACCCTAATCGAAAAATCCCAAACCGTCTTTTGTTTTCACTAACGTTTTATAATTTTCTTATATATTATACTGCTGCACATTTTGATTTATATTCACTACTTTAAATCAACGAAACGAAACAAAGCGAGAAGTAAACAGACAATGCCATTGCAATCTCAACTTATGTTCTTTTTCTCATTCAATGCTCTACATAATACTACACACCAATTATTACTTTCCGAGCATCAGAAACCTTATTTTTATAAGATGTAAATACGATTTGAATTCAGCATTTAAAAGTTAAATGAAATAATTATTCGTTTAAAAATGCTATTTCCAACTTAAGGCACGCCTCATCTTTCTCTTACATATGATTAACTTTCAATAAGAGCAACAGAACATGCATTGGTTATATAAGAGTTAACGATATATTCAATAAAAAAACGGAATTTACAAAACAAAAAGTTAAGATTTAGTATTCGAAACAGCTGCAGCCTGGGGTGGGCAGCTAAGTGGTTAATGATACGGACTGATAACCTGGGTGTCCCAAGATCAAATCCAGTTTGGTCTACAAAACTCTTTCACTTAGGGATGTTAGCAACCTTTATATGATCCTGCCTTATGACTTCCTAGAAACAATTCTAACTAGAGAGATATCGTAGAATGAATGCCGACAATAATCACGTTTAACAACAACAACAACAACAACAACCGACGCCGAGAGTTTAAAAACTGAATTCTGAATTGTTGAGCGGTATGAAACTTTGAAAGAAACTCATCACCCTCTCGTCCAACCCCCTCTTCTTCATACCGCGCATCAAGACGGACACAGAGACATTCACTTTCATTGTATGAATAAGAAAATAATCGTTTTATACGATACATTAAAAACATGTTATATTTTATCAATATATGTAGTACAATGTAATGTTTTAATATTGAAATATGTTTTCGACAGTATCTTATTGGAAGTGATAAGCAAACAACATGAACTGACGATCTGGGTGTTTCAAGATCGAATCCAGTTTGTTCCACAAAATCACTTTCATTTAGGGATGTTGGCAATCCCTCCCGTAAATACTCGACGTATTATCTAGAAAAAATTCTGACAAGAAAAAAATCGGCAAAAGCAATGGCAAAAATAGTATCATCAAATTCACACGGTATGAATGTAGATGTTGTTTTTTGATGCTGATGTTTGTGTCGGTAACATCGCTAAATAAGAGAAACAACTTAATCGATTCGAAATCCAATCGAATCAATTGATTTTACTTACATTGTATTGTTTTACATTATACTACATTTTTATGTTAATGTTTGTGCAGGTAATATCAATAAACTAACGATTTATTTAGTTCGCAAGCCTGGGAATAGACGAATGAAAAAAAAACTCATATAGGAATCAACGACTCGGTTCTATTAACGAGCCAATACGCCTACAAAAGGCCGAAATTGTAGAAATTACTAATCTCACAAATTGTGCTTTAGGCAGTTTCATTACTGGGGTACGAGTTCGAATCATCAATTTTAACTTTCTGGTATACTTTTTTAATCCTCTTTCCTGTGGATTAAATGGATCGCCTATGTAGTGATATTAACAGAGCAAATATTGGCATCAACAAAAAAGCAGTATAATGCATTACGAAAGATTGTAAGTAGATATGATAGATTTGTGTTTCTGAATTATTTTTACGTAAGGATTGATTATTTGGATTATTCGGACTACTCATCTCATCTGTGTATTGTTCTCATAACTTTTCGAGTGATGTAATCTCCAACGTATAATCAGTTGCCATAACATTTTGGACACTTACGAATCTACAACTGAAACATCTATTCCGTGTACGCAGCCACATTCAGTATGGGATGTTGTATTCCGTCATATATTATTTAATTCTTGTTTATTAATCGTTCATTTAATTTTAATTTTTGTCCACTGTGTATGCAGGAGGACCTTGTGCGTCACCTTGCATCAAACTACCAGATGTTTATTCTTCTGGCCAGATGAGTGTCTGTATCAATATACTGAGTCTTATTTCTTCTGGTAATGTGTTAAGTCCAGTATTCTACGCCATTTCAAATCTTTCGACTCTCTTTACATAAAGCTGCCGATGCGAAGTTGTCGGAGTCGTAAACTGGTTAAGAACCCAATATTTATTTTACACTGCAATATTCTATTTGTGTTTAATTTATACTTTGTTCGAACTTACATAACAAACTGCTACCAGTGTTGTATGTTGATGTCTTAATTAAAAAAAATCATATGCAGGTTATATTTTTATTGAACAGGTAAAGCCAGAGAATGTAGGAGACAAGGAGTTAACAGAAATTGATTTCTGGGATTCGTTAGCCAGCTCCTTTTCTGCCGATCTAATTTGATGTAGCATTTTTGGACACCCACAAATCTACAACTTAAAAATTTATTCCGCCTACGCACTCAATATAGTCATGCCGACTATCGCACGTTTCGTCTAGTCATTTCAGCAACGGGTTAATTGTTCTCCACTCTGTCTATAGGAGAACCTTGCGGTTGTCTTTGGATCAAATCATCAAATTTTAATCCTTTCGTCAAGGTGGGTGTCTGTATCAATCTATTATGTTTTATTTCTTCTGGTGATGTATTAGGTTCAGTACTCTACGCCCGACATTCAACGCTATCATAAATCTTTTGACTTTCTTCACATAAATGCTCGTTTTCTGTTTGGAGCACTTAAAATGCAAGCTGTATATTATAAATAGATCCTTATCGACGTTCAAAACTTGTGTTTTGATAAAAGCAACAATCTTCGGTCGAATCCACCTCTTTATTCGTTCAGTTCCTTCGTACTTGGATCGTTCCCTTGCTCAATCATTACGGACACATATTACCATCTAAAACTATCGATTCAAATTGATAACGGCAACTTTTTACAGTAGACCAAATAAAAAGGATTTATATTCGAGAAATTGCGAGCGAATGCACAAATATAAATCCGATAGAGCATGCGCAGTTATTCTGAATCCATTTCACCTTTAAGTTTTCAAAGCTGTTTTAACATGATACGTCGCTTAACAAAGATAAAATAAAATAACTCTTCAAAGAAAACAGAAGAAAAATGGCTTTGACCTTCCAGAAAATCACGATCTCCTAAGACTTGATCTTGAATTTTGATTTAGAATTTACGCCGAGTTATATTATTTTATCTTTTTGATACGGAAATAACGCAGTATCGATACAGAAAGAAAAAAGTGTCTTTTGAAAAGGAACGTGCTTTATGGTTCAGCGTTGAAGGGTGCGGTAGCTTGAGAAAACCTTGTTGTTGCATTTGACGTCAGTTTTACTTTGTTTTACCACACGAAGCTTGGCAGTTATCGATTGATCGCATTTTCTTAGAAAAGAATTCGTTACTTGCAATTTCTAGCGAAATTCTACACACATCCTATTATTATCGTAGATTATCTATTAGTGACAGGGATTGTTCGAATATGTTTCACGATTCCGACACAATTACTGATTCCGATTCTTTTAATTTTTCTAGATATGGAGCTTTTTTATTATTTTTTTCGAGGGGGGGGTCGGATTACCGAAGAAATAAACAGTATAATAAGAGCATATTATTTCGCATACAAATACATTTGTGGGAGAAATCTATAGATTTTGGTTTTACTAATAGTTTAAAATCAATAAATATTTATTGTACCATCATTAATACAAGCCGTGAGAAATTAAATAAAATAAATAAAATAAAAACAACAACAAAAGAATCGTTTTTGGCATCGGAAAATAGGCACAATTTTTTCCGATTCCGATATCTCAAGCAGATCCACTTTTTTGATTCCCGATTCCGACTTCGAATAATCGATCCAACACAATTCTCTATATTAAATGCAACTGTACATCTCTCTGTGTTTGTTTGGTTGTTCACGAACTCACCTTAGGGTTTACTCGATAGAACACAATAACTATATTAATTCTGAAGCTTCACAATTCTGAGTACTTGGTTTAATATATTTTATCTGGATAAATAAATGCTACAGCTTTATAGTGAGGTCTTCGTTGAAGCTTCGCATCTATGAGAAAGAAAATACGCTTTACTTTGTTGTTTTTTTTATTTATAACTTAGTACATCATCTACTGCAGTTCTTAAGAAAATATAGGTGGGCCACGGGAGGTAGCTTAATGACTTGAGTTTTCAAGAATTAATTTTTATTAATGTTACTTTAATTATATAAAATCGAAAACCTCACTCTTATTACGGACTAATAATAACTGCTGACGTTTCCTCGTGTCTGGGTGACAGCAAGTCTCCCCAGATTTCCAGTACACTCCACCTACAACTCTTCTAATGAGTTTATATTATCGCAACAGCCGCTTGTCATTGATTTCAGGCTGGCAGCAACCATTAGTCTTCACTGGAATTTGAGTGGGAATAATTCTTCTTAAAATCCCAGTTCTATTTTAACTTCTTCAATGGACGTCTGCTTAGTGCTCTCCCTTTTGAGTTAACCCCCCCCATAACCCTTCACAGCAACATTGTGTTATCAACCGACACTAGTGTTATTTTAAATATATACGTATTTATGTGATTTTTATTTTATCCACTAATCGGTTTATTAATTATTTGATTTATTAATTATTTGATTTATTAATTATTTGATTTTATTACTTACTAGCAGTTCAGTCCGGCTTTACTCGGACCCTATGTGCTGTTCATAATTTTATGTGCATATATATATATATATATATATATATATATATATATATATATATATATATATATATATATTAAAAAGTTTAAACCTACATAAAAAATTTCAAGTGTTTAGACCCAAAATTGGCGGAGGAGTTTGATAGGATCTGCAAAGGTCAACTCTGTAAATTTGACCTCTTGACAGCCAAATTTTCGCCCAAAACCTGATTGAAAAGTTTGCTGCATGTCTGAATACCCTTTATGTAAAATTTCAAATGTTTAGACTCAAAATTGACTGAATAGTTTGATAGAGACCGTAAAGGTCAAATCTTTTGAACTTTGACCCGTTGGCAGCTAAATTTTCGGCCAATACCCTATTAAAAAGTTTGCGCTATATCTAAATACAATTTATGTAATATTTCAAATGTTTAGACGAAAAATTGGCTGAGTAATTTGGTAGAGACCGCAGAGGTCAACTTTTTAAAACTTTGATCGCAATTTGAACCCCTTAACATTTGTTGCTTTGGGCTCAAATCAAATTAAAAAGCTTGATCCATGTCCAAGTAACCTACATCTAAAATTGATCGCCCTTGGGGGCCCGTGGTGCAGTGGATAGGGACGTTGAATCTCTATGGTTCCAGGTGAAAATTGTCTGAAAACAGCGGTTTCAATCCTACTAAAAGCTGACCAGAGGCTTACTTGGCCAAAACGTTGTGAGACGACAAAAACTATGGCAGTAATTGCTGAAAATATAGTCAGGAGATTCGAAGTTCCTATCCGTCGCGGTTACCACCTGACGAAAGCCAGAGGAATAGTTGGCCGAAACGTCGTGAAACAACACTTAAGAAAGATGAGGATAATAGTCCGCAATAAATAAATTAATACGGAACCAGTGTTGGATTCAGCGATATTGTCGAGCAGGATAGCGCATGGAATTACAGATTTTTGGTCTAGTTAGAAAAAGCTTCCCTCAAGTGATGTTGCTATTTCAGTTTCTTCAACAATGAAGCTTCACAAAAGTTCGAACACACAATTGATGATTCTGTAAGAATCGTTATCGTCGCTGTCGTCATAATTGTCATGATCAGAAGAAAAAGTAAGAGAAGAAAAAAAAAAGAGAAGATGCAGAAAAAGAAGAATAAGCACAAGAACATAAATGTAGTTCAAACGACTTAGATTAATAATAGCCATATTCACCACATAACAAAATCACACACCATCTTCGAATAAAGATTATCAGCGTTTCTTAAAACTAAAGCATATAATTGCTTTTCTCCACAAGACGTTAGTGACTTTTACATCACACTTGAGAGAAAAAATGATGTTTATAAAGTCAAAGGATGTAGGAATGTTACGCATAGAAAAAACAGTCATTAGTACCTCAAGAGGCGACTGTGATTTCCTGATAAACTTAAGGGCAATTTGAAACAGATGATTCCGTTACTAATATTAATAATAATAATGATGATACTACTACTACTACTACTACTACTACTACAACTGAGAAAATGATATTACTATTATTAAAAAAAAGAATGTACCATCACTACTACTACTCATCATAATAATACTCGTACTCCAACTGTAACTACTACGACTACTAATAAACTGGGTGTCCATTATATATATATATATATATATATATATATATATATATATATATATATATATATATATATACATACATTATAATTCTCAGAAAATTTAGATAAGTCATCGGTACGGCTGGTTTCAAACCTGATAATAGGGAACCGTTTTAGGTCCCCTTATCAAGCCGATACTGAGATAAAATAAATTCAGATTTATGATAGGTTATGAAAAGGAAGAGGTGTAAAGAGATAGCTTCGAATTTGGGGGTACCAAAACGAAAGTAAAATATGATGAAAGTAAAAATAAAATACATAAACCCCATAATTTATTATACTTTAACACTTATCCAATATTCTGTGGATCTTTATTAAAAAAATCTGGTTAAACTTTGTGACATATTTCCATTCTATGGAAGTCAGGCGCGAACGAACACCCCATAATTTTATTATACCATATTTCTTCAAACTGAAACATAATTACCAAAGTATACTTACGCAGATAGATCTGAAAAGTCTTTATTAAAGTTTGTGCCTACTTCCATTCTATGGAGGCCAGGCGCGAACGCAGACCCCACGATTTTATTATACCATCCCTATTTAAATTAAAACATACTTATCAAAGTATTATTATGTACATATATATCAAAAACACTTGTAAACGCTTAACATTTTTTTATTTTATTTCCATACTTTGTGGACTAGGCGCGTACGAAGACCCCACAATTTTAAGGAATCATTATTATGCCAGATCAAACATACCCATTCCTGTGTCTCGATACATCTTTGATCATTATATGTGATCAATTTTCTATAATGATCAGCCATATAGGAGCCTATTCGTGACCAGACACACAGACGTTCAGATTTATATTATATTATATATATATATATATATATATATATATATATGTGTGTGTGTGTGTGTGCGTGTGTGTGTATAACTATTATATATTTTCCAGGAATTGAAGGAAGCTATATATATATATATATATATATATATATATATATATATATATATATATATATATATATATATATACTAGCATGGGTGCTGGGCGTTGCCTGGGTGTTTGAGTGTTGCGTTAAGCAAAAAAAAAAGTGGTAGTAGGAAAGCAGGCTGAAACCCGTATCGTGAAGGAGAAAAAGAACGGAGAAAAAATCTGACGTCTTTGCTGTTACGACCACCGTCAAACCGGAAGTGACGTAGGTTTAAATTAAGGCTGGAAATCGAAAGAGGGGATGACTTTCGAAAATACCGGCGAAAAAAGCAACCCCTTCCTGTTGAAAAGGGCCCAGTTTAGGGTGCAGAAATTAAAGTTTTAAGCCAATTTTTCGGTATTTGTCGTCTGGAGGGTTGAACATCAAAACAATACTGATCTTGTGAAAACCCGTCGCCTCTGTGGAAAGTTTTAGGCAGACATGCAAAGATACATACATAGATTTATATATTTGTAGCTCACAATTTCGACAGAAACCGATTAAAAAGCTTGCCCTATCTCTGAATGCTCTTTATGTAAAATTTCAAATGTTTAGACCAGAAATTGTCTGAGCAATTTGGTAGAGACTGCAGAGGTCAAATTTATTTTAACTTTGACCCCTATTAGTACCACTTAACATTTATTGTTTTAGGCTCAAATAAAGTTGTTAAGTTAGATCCATGTCCAAAGAACCTATATCTAAAATTTCAAGTGTTCAGATCCAAAATTGTCGGAGGAGTTTGGCAGAGTGTTCTCAAAGGTCAAATCGCTTAACTTTGACCTCTTCTCTGCCAAATTTCTGGCCGAAAACCGATTACAAAGATTTTCCCAAATCTTAGTACCCTCTATATCAAATTTGGAGTCTGTAGACTTAAAATCGACAGAGATATTGCGTAGGGAAATGTACACAGACAGACAAACAGACACTTCCACTTTATATATATATATATATATATATATATATATATATATATATATATATATATATATACATAAGAGAGAGTCACCACTTATCAGGGCCCAAAATCCACTAGAGAATAAGAGCTAATGAGTGCGCGGTGGTTACCGAAACAGCAGCGTTGTAATCGTGAATCGTGGAATTCGAGTAGAATTTAATTATTAAGGGGACGTCTCAACAAGAACGTGTTTACATTGGACTTGAATAGGACTATATTGTAGTCAACGGGAAAGCAGTGTCGCGGAACAGAGTTATCTATGCGACAGAATAGTCCTTCATATGAAAAAATGTTATTACAACAATTGATATATTTTTTTCTCACTGATATCAACAGTGCCAATCTTTTGACTTTCTCGTAGCCAAATAACCTAGCTGAGTGTGAATATTAAGAATAACGTAACGTAAACGGAAAATTATATTTATAAAATTTCAGAGTAATCAGAGTACACAAATGCAAAAGGTGAAGCCTGCTTGGCCTACACCAGAATTTGAAAAACAAAATAACATTCTAGTCTTTTTGCTTTTAATATGTATCTATATATCTTTCTCCCCCTTCTCTCTCGTTCCCGTTTTCTCTCTATCGTTTCTAGTCACGAATAAAGAGATAATTCAGTTGAAGCTTAGACTCCGTCCGCGGCGGACGTAAAAAGTTGCTATCTGACCACAGTCGACGACTGAAGCAAAAGGTTGAAGCCAAGACGATATAAAAAGTTGAGATCTGATTGCAGTCAACAACAGATGCAAAAAGTTAAATTCGAAAACCCGTCAGCGCCGGGCGTAAAAAGTTGGAATCCGATCGCAGTAGAAACCGAGACGCTGTACGAAATGGTCGTAAAAGTTGGAACCTTGACTTTGAAGAGAACGGGGTTTGAGTTAAAATGTTTCTTAATTATTAAAAACTAGCACGGGTGCCCGGCGTTGCCTGGGTGTTCGAAGGTGTATGCTGAGGGGGAAAAACAGTCAATTTTTAAAACTTTGACCCCTATTATGACCCCTTAAAATTTATTGTTTTGGGCTGAAATAGATTTTGTAAGCTGGATCCATGTCCAAAGAACCTATATCTAAAATTTCAAGTGTTTAGACCGTAAATTGTCGGAGAAGATTGGTAGAGTTCTCAAAGGTCAAATCGTTGAACTTTTACCCCTTAAGAGCCTAAATTTCTGGCCGAACATCAATCACGTAGATTTTCCCAAATCTCAGTACTCTGTATATCAAATTTCGAGTCTGTAGACTGAGAATTAACAGAGTTATTGCGAAGGAAAATGTACACAGACACAAACAGACAGATAGACACGCACACAAACATACAGACACGTTCACTTTTATAAATATACTAGCATGGGTTCCCGGCGTTGCCCGGGAATTTGGAGGTGTATGTTGAACAACAAAAAAAAAAAAAGCGGTCAATTTTTTTAAAATTTTACCCCTTTTATGGCCCCTTATATTTATTGTTTTGGGCTCAAACCAAGTTATTATATTATTATTATATCTAAAATTTAAAGTGTGTGGACCCAAAATTGTCGGAGGAGTTTGATAGAGTTTTCAAATGTACACAGACGAACACACACAGACAAACACTTTCACTTTTATAGATATATAGATAGATAGACCAGCATGGTGTGAGGTGTATGCTGAGAAAAAAAAAAACGGTCAATTTTTTTTTAACTTTGACCCCTATTATGACCTCTTTACATTTATTCTTTAGGGCTCTAATCAACGTATTTAGTTAGACCCATGTCCAAGGAACCTATATTTCAAATTTCAAGTGTTTGGACTCCAAATTCTCGGAGGAGGTTGGTAGAGTTCTCAAAGGTCAAATCGTTGAACTTTGACCCCTTTACAGCACTATTTTGGGCCCCAAACCGATCACATAGATTTTCCCAAATCTCAGTACCCTGTATATCAAATTTCGAGTCTGTAGACTAAAAATTGACAGATGTATTGCGTAGGGAAATGTACACACACACAGACACGTTCACTTTTATAGATATATAGATATGTAAAATTCTGTTTTCATAAAAGGAAATGTCGTGTCATTTATTTTATAGAAGCGTTCAATTACAGCCGAGAACTCGAAGAGAAAACCCATCAACAGATATAACCAACGGCATTTAAATAAGGGACGTTTTATCGTCTTTGACTTATAGTTTACTCCTTCAGGGAGCTGCTTGCCGTGCCCAGAGCATAACAACAGTTCGAGAAACGATACACACCGACACACACCGGCAAAAAAAAAAAAAAAAAAAAAAAAAAAAAAAAAAAAAAACCCACACACACACACACACACACACACACACACACACACACACACACACACACACACACACACACACACACACACACACACACACACACACACACACACACACACACACACACACACACACACACACACACACACACACACACACACACACACACACACACACACACACACACACACACACACACACACACACACACACACACACACACACACACACACACACACACACACACACACACACACACACACACACACACACACACACACACACACACACACACACACACACACACACACACACACACACACACACAAATTTACTTCCCCTGGAAAATGGACTTGTCATAAATTTAACAGGAGGAAACAACATTTAACATTTTTTAAAACTAATGCTATACTTTGTTTTAATGTTACAACAGAGTATTTGTCCCTGAAAAGTCCGATAGTGTGAAACGTTGCCATTGTCTTTTTACTCCAAAACTTAGGAAGAAATCGATGAACTGGAAATCGATTCGAAAAATGAGATGTTTAGCACGTTTTGCTTGTCGAATAAATTCAGATTTGAGAAAATCCCTTTTTTTTATCCAATTATTTTGGAACTTTCAATTTTATGTTTTATAAATTGATGATGATTCGATGTATTTTTCATGAATTAATAAAACACTCATCAAAGCAGACGGTGATTCCAATTTGCATTTAAATAGAAATTAAAATGATCAAACACATTATTGATTGATTTTGCACGTTTGTTTCTTCTGTTAACAAAAATGAGTTTAGTTTGCTTAAGCAAACTTAGCTCAACCGCCTCTTCCGAATCAATACATGAAAAATAATTTTGATGCGGCGTGCAAACATCCTGCCCAAAATATCGCCATTGCACACGCGCGCGCGCACACACACACAATATATATATATATATATATATATATATATATATATATATATATATATATATACAGTTGCGCGCAAAAATATTCGACCCCTGTCTAAATTTTCTTGTTTCGTTGAATCTATACTTCAAAAATCTTCACACCGCCTTTTAACGACTAATTATGAATAAATTGTATATTTTTCAACAATAAATGAGGAAAAGTAATTCGAGATTAATAATATATATCAATTTATTTACAAAAAGTATAAATATGGATGTTGCAAAAGTATTCGACCCCTTTAATTTACAGTTTAAATAAAAGCGTCATTAAGTTTATTATTTTAGTCTGACCTTGCATTTATTTCCTATAAATAATATTTATGACTCTACTGAATCTAAAACCAGTTCAAATTGAACTTCAATGCCATATTAAATGATTGAATAATTGTTTCAAGTAAAAAAAAAAAATTTTTCAACGTCAACAAATCTGCAACTATGACAAAGAACAAAGAGTACTCTGAAGACATTAAAAAGAAAGTAATCGATGCCTACCAGTATGGAGAAGGTTATAAAAGAATTTCCAAACGTTTTTCTATACCACGGTCGACTATTATGTCCATTATCAAAAAATGGAAAGTTGAAGGGATTGTATCAAGTCTTCCAAGATCAGGTCGTCCAAGAAAAATTACGACACGTGGGGCTAGTAAAATTGTTAGACAAGTTTCAATAGACTCTAAATCTAACCTAAAGGACGTGCAGAACGATTTGAAGAATCCTGGCTCAGATGTACACTTGTCAACTATTCGTAGGGCATTAAATCGTGCCGGATTGCATGGACGTATTGCCAGAAGGAAGCCCTTACTTTCCAAAGCTCATCAAAAGGCTCGATTAAATTTTGCAAAAAAGTTCCTAGAAATGCCTATTGATTACTGGAATAATATAATTTGGTCAGACGAAACGAAAGTGGAACTATTTGGACGCAACCAGCAACGCTATGTTTGGCGAAAAGAAAATACTGCTTATAATATGAAGAATACCGTTCCAACCGTTAAGCATGGAGGTGGACCAATCATAGTGTGGGGCTGTTTCCGTATAAATGGAACTGGAAGATTAACCATAATCGATGGAAGAATGGATTCAGTAAAATATCAGTCCATACTGAAAGAAAATCTTGTTCCGTCTGCGAACCAGTTGGGGCATGGAAGGAGGTATACCTTTCAACAGGACAACGATCCTAAACACACTTCAAAGAGCACTAAGGCATGGTTAAAGAATAATAAGGTGAAAGTTCTAGAATGGCCTTCCCAGTCTCCAGACCTAAATCCGATTGAGCACTTATGGCATGATTTAAAAATTGCGGTACATAAAAGAAAACCATCTAATTTGATTGAATTAAAACAGTACTATCAAGAAGAGTGACTTAAACTTCCAGTTGACAGATGTAGAAGTCTCATTAGATGTTATAGGAAATGTTTACTTGCAGTAATCAAGGTCAAAGGAGCTTCAACCAAATATTAATGAAAAGGGGTCGAATACTTTTGCAACAGCCATATTTTTATTTTTGTAAATAAATTTATTTATATTATCAAGCACTAATTACTTTTTATTATTTTTTGTTGAAAACTATACAGTTTATTCGAACTTAGTCGTTAAAGAAGGTTTTAAAGATTATTGAAGTATCCATTCAAAGAAATAAGACAGTTTTGGTAGGGGTCGAATACTTTTGCGCACAACTGTATATATAAATAAATATATATTTTTGTCTGCACATAAACTCACACACGTAGGTGTCCATCATTTCACCATGCGTTTCAAAGTGACGTTTATTCTGGATTTTGTACAGTGAAAAATTAAGGTTTCATCGATCTCAATTTAACTGTCTATAGACTTAGACATAACTTAAAAAAGTAGGTTCAAGACGTGAGCAGACATTGCGCATGCCCGCTGCGACTATTTTATTTCCCCTATTTTTGCAAATCTTTTTTTTTCTCCAATAATAGCCCGTGTACTACCAGATTAAGGTTCTTGAATATATTAGGTTCCTGAACTGAAATGCTCCAAACTTTGATATTGTATTTTTTTCTGTACAAAAACTATATCATTTACTGCAAAGTAAAAACGATCTTTTTACTAAGAATCATTCTTCTTCTTATGCCATAAGCGGTGTATCTGAAAAAGGAAAACAAATTGCTATTTTCTGGGTTAGAATTTACCCATGCAGTACATATAATTTTTTTACGGCAATGTAGTATTGTTTTCTTTTTAGTCCCTTAGATCAAGTGGATTCATGGTTAGTCTGAAGTAATTTTCATTTAAATAATTACCATGGTGATACTATTATTATTGTTTCTATTGAGCTATTTCTAATCTGTTATATAGTTAGGTTAATTACCTTTGAATATTAATAACGAAAGAGAGAGAAAAGCGAGAGTGGATAGATTGTATAAAGTGAATGAACATCCAGCATAATATATATATATATATATATATATATATATATATATATATATATATATATATATATATATATATATATATATATAGAGAGAGAGAGAGAGAGAGGTAAAAGGTGGCATAAGGAAGCGAGAATGGATAGATACTGTATAAAATAAGAGCAGGATAGGGAGTGTTGTCAAACTACATAAAGTAAGACAGGACGTGTGTGTGTGTCATATATATATATATATATATATATATATATATATATATATAGAGAGAGAGAGAGAGAGAGAGAGAGAGAGGGAGAGAGAGAGAGAATGTGTGAGAGAGAGAGAGAGTGAGATTGTAGACAGAAACTTAGTAAAAAATGGATCACATGATAATTAAATTGTAAATTAAGGTTAACAAAGAAAATTAAAATGGGTATTTTCGGGCATAATTTAATCCCCAAAGTAGAGAATATTTTAATATTAAATATACAATAATAATAGGAAACAAACGTTGATTGACTCAGCTTTATGATAATAATAATAATAATAATAATAATGTTTCTTTTATTAATATTTTAGTTTCTTCTTATTGTTGGGTTTGAAAAGAAAAAGGAGAAAGAAAACTGTCTAAGAAGTATAATTAATCTTTCTATACTCCTATAAATTCGTTTTTCTTTTGTGTGTATTGATATTCATATTAAAAACCCTCTTATTTATTTATTTAAAAAGAAAATACAATTTTCTTATATATGGGTTATGGAATTGCATTCACTAGCAAACGATCTAGCTAATTTGCATATTCTTTTAAACATTCATCTTAATTAATTTCCTATTAGTTATTTCGGTTTTCTCATGGGCTAATTATCTTTAGTTAAATATTACGCGTGATTATATTCATGATTTATACTTGCATAATATTTGCGTAATAACTTTATAGTAAACACAAAATTGTTTCCATATATATTTATGTATACGAATATATTTTTGTTTAACAGATTTTGCCTACAAAACTCCTCCTAGAATTTTTAGTCTACAGACATGAACCTTCATATATAAGGCATTTGAAACCATGCAAAACTTTATATTTGGGTTCTAGTCCGGAAAAATCGGTGCAAAAGTGTGAAAATTTAAAAAAAAATGAAATTTACGAGGTGAAAGTCGAACGCCGACATTACGAATGCATGACGTAGAAGCTATTAGTTCATGTTTTAATTCTTAGCCTTGCAGTAAACATGTTTTCTTAGCCCAGAAATTGACGGCAGTGGAAAAATAAATCGTGAGCTGAACGTTTTAGTTTCGATTCTCGGTGGTGGCGCATGAGTCAATTAAAAAAAAAAAACTTTTTAAATCATTAATATATATTGCATCCTATCTATCTATCTATCTATTTATCTATTATATCTATAAAAGTGAAAGTGTGTGTGTGTGTGTGTGTGTGTCTGTGTACATTTCCCTACGCAATAACTCTGTCAATGTTTAGTCTACAGACTCGAAATTTGATATACAGGGTACTGAGATTAGGGAAAATCTATGCAATCGGTTTTCGGCCAGCAATTTGACTGTTAAGGAGTTAAAGTTCAACGATTTGACCTTTGAGAACTCTACCAAACTCCTCCGAGTATTTTAGGTGTAAACACTTGAAATTTTAGATATAGGTTCCATGGACATGGATCTAACTTAATAACTTGATTGGAGAAAAAACAATAAATGTTAAGGGGTCATGAAAGGGGTCAAATTTTAAAAAAATTAACCGTTTTTTTTTTTTTTGCTCAACATACACCTCGAAATACTCAGGCAACGCCGGCCACCCATACTAGTATATCTATAAAAGTGAAAGTGTCTGTGTGTCTTTGTGTCAGTGTGTGTGTGTGTGTGTGTGTGTGTCTGTGTGTGTGTGTGTGTGTGTCTGTGTGTGTGTACAATTTCTTTCGCAATAACTCTGTCAATTTTAAGTTTACAAGACTCGAAGTTGTATATTACAGGGTATTGAGATTTGGGAAAATCTATGTGATCGGCTTTCGGACAGAAATTTGGCTGTTAAGAGGTCAAAGTTTAACGATTTGACCTTTGAGAACTCTACCAAACTCCTCCGACAATTTTGGGTCTAAACACTTGCAATTTTAGATATAGGTTACTTGGTCATGGATCTAACTTATTAACTTGATTTGAGCCCAAAACAATAAATGTAAAGGGATCATAATAGGTGTCGAATTTAAAAAAATTGACTTTTTTTTTTGCTCAGCATACACCTCCAAACATCCGGGCAACTAAAAATAGTACTACCACCACTAATATTATTTCTGCTATATGTAATAATCACTTTTACTGGTGCTACACAGTCTTCATGCAAAGCTACTGGTTTTATCTCGAGTAATAAATAGCACTAACTGATGTGAGAACACATGATGCGTAGTATTGCGATAATAATAATAATAATAATAACAATAATAATATAAATAATAATAATAATATAAATTATAATAATATTGATAAATAATGATAATGATAAAAATAACAGCAACAATAATAAATAACACTAATGATAATAATAACAATAATAACAATAATGATAATAATATTATTATTACTACTACTAATGTTAATAATAATAATAGTTATAATAACAATAAAAATAGCAATTATTAGAACAACAATAACAACAACAATAATAATAATAATAATAATAATAATAATAATAATAATAATTAGAATAATGAGAATGTCTAAGAATAATGAAAAAGCTGTAATATAAAGGAAAACCTTTGAATGCAAATAATTGGCCATAGGAAACTGCAACAAAAATAAAACTAAAGGATGGAAGAAGATCACATGGATCGAAGAAATCAGACGCCGAATAAATTCAATCTATCCCAACCCCCGCCACAAAATGTAGTGTCAGCATCAACTGGCACCACAAACAATAGTAGTAAAGGGTCAAGGAGGATGGGAAGGCCGAGAAGATAAAACATTAACTAGACCTCCACTGGATAAGTTCGCAGTGAACTGGAACCTTGGGTAGGCTTATTGCCATCCAAATTCCAGTGAAGGTAAATAATCGCTGCCAGCGAAAAATCAATGGTAAACCACCGTTTTCATAACGCAAATTCATTGGAAAGGTGGAAAGTACTGGATATCTGAAGAGACTTGTCAGCCAGACTCCAGAGAACATCAAAGATTCTCGTTGGTGAGTAATTTCTGATGATGACCTGTATAAGAAATCATAGTGTCGACTACTACTACTACTACTACTACTACTAAAAATAATTATAAAAATAATATGTGTGTGTGTTTATTCAACGTCAAACTAGGAATATCAACGCCATTATACTATTGAAAAGTGTGGAAGCAAAGACTGAAATCGAATATGAAGGAGCTCAGCTCAAGGCTACATATTAACACAGAAAGAAGGCAAAACATACTTACATCATATATTATAAATCCCTAGGGTTTCGAAGAAGCCAGAGTAAACAAAAAGATCATTTAACGCTTTTGATAAAAAAAAAAACTCGCTAGGAACCAATCCAAGATGTTCGAATTAACACAAGTTTGCTGCAGATGAGGCGGAAATTATTCAATTCGTTCCCTTTTCACATACGAACAAATATCGGCCTGAGGCGAGCCAGAAACGATGTGAAGCCAACAGAAATGAGAAGGCATCTCAAGAAAAAACAAAACAAAAAAAAAACGAAAAATAAAAAGACGAGGATTAGAATTACCTAGAGCCAAAAGAACCCTTAAGAGGTGGTCATAAGTAGTTCCGCCAGAAGAGAGGGGGCGATAATGACACAGAAGGGGAGGGGGAGCATGTGTAAGCGGTGTGGTTGTATAAAGTTCGCTGAAGCTGGAGCTAACGGTCATGTGAAGCACGGTTGTTAATAAATTGCTATATTTAAGAGCAGCTGTCAGTAAAAGGGCACTTATATCATGTCATATTGAGGTTACGGAAATACAGTGCACTTTAAAACAGGTGTGCGGGGGAAGATTGTCGACTGAGTGAATACGAGCTGAGTACATTGTAACTGAATACACAGCATGCACACCACAGAATTTCAGATATACAATATCATACATACGTATACACACACACACACACACACATATATATATTGTAGAAATGGATGTATATGTAAATATAGAAACGTGTATCGTACATTCAACATTGGGTATATCTATCTATCTATCTATCTATCTATCTATCTATCTATCTATCTATCTATCTATATATATATATATATATATATATATATATATATATATATATATATATATATATATATACCAGTTTATTCGATTGGTTTCTAGATGTAAATTATTAAAGGATATTTTGTTTTAGTAGTGGGGAGGAAGGGAATGCTGTTTCCCGCGTTTAAACCGCCGTTAGAATTCTTTTTTCCACTATATATATATATATATATATATATATATATATATATATATATATATATTAGTGTGCACTGTCTCTCGAAATTGAAGGAAAATTATGCTCCGCTAGGATTTTCACTTGTCATGTTTGTTTTATATATGTCAATTTTTATCATTTCGAATGTTCTAAAACCACTTCGGATTGACTTTATATCATACAGTAGAGAATTACTAATGCCTTTCATGCGGCCAGAAAAGTCTGGGATCATTATAGTAATTGCTATTTGCTGTCATGCAGCATGTCTTGGGTAAAAATACACATACACATACAACACCTGGAATTACCAAATAGTCACCCATTTTAGTATTGGCGAGGCTCAACGTCGCTTAAATTCGGTGGTCAACCTGATTATGCCGTATCTTAAAAATATGTGCCGACATTATATATATATAAAACGCACACAGACACACAGACCCGTTCACTTATATATATATGTGTATATATATATATATATATATATATATATATATATATATATATATATATAACAGTGAACGTGTCTGTGTGTCTGTGTGCATTTCCCCACGCAATAACTCCGTCAATTTTTAGTCTACAGACTCGAAATTTGATATACAGGGTACTGAGATTTGGGAAAATCGATATGATCGGTTTTTGGCCAGAAATTTGGCGATTAATGGGTCAAAGTTCAACGATTTGACCTTTCAGAACTCTACCAAACTCCTCCGACAATTTTTGGTCTACGCACTTGAAAGCTTAAATATAGATTCCTTGGACATGGATCTAACTTAATAACTTGATTTGAGCCCAAAATGATAAATTTTAAGGGGGTCATAATAGAGGTCAAAGTTAAAAAAAATGACCTCTGCGGTCTCTTCCAAATTACTCAGACAATTTCTGATCTAAATATTTGAAATTTTACATAAAGGGTATTCAGTAATAGGGCAAGCTTTTTCATCAGTTTGGGTCGAACATTTTTAGTTACCAATACATAAATGTATGTATCTATGCCTGTTTGCATGTCTGCCTTAAACTTTCAATAGAAACGACGGATTTTACCAAGATCAGCATCGTTTTAAAGTTCGATCTTGCATACGACAAATATGGAAAAATTGGCTAAAAACATTAATATCTTCCCCTTCAAATAGGCACTTTTTTCGCTGAAATTTTTTAAAGTTATCATCTGCTTTAGATTGTCTAGCGTTAATTTAAAAAAAAATGTCGCTTCCGGTTTTGGCGGTGGTCGTAACAGCATAAACGTTAGGTTTTACGCCGTTTTTTCCTCCTTTGCGGTACGGGTTCGAGCCTGCCTTCCTACTACCACTTTTTTTGTCAACATACAGATCCAAACACCTGGGCAACGCCGGGCGCCCATGCTAGTAAGTGTATATTTTTGTTTAATCTATCTATATATCTATGAAAGTGAAAGTGTCTGTCTGTGTGTGTGTCTGTGTACATTTTTCTACGCAATAACTTCGTCAATTTTAAGGCTACAGACTCGAAATTTGGGGTACAGGGTACTGAGGTTTGCGAAAATCTTTGGGATCGGTTTTCGGCCAGAAATGTGGCTGTTAAGGAATCAAAGTTTAACGATTTGACCTTCCAGAACTCTACCAAAGTCCTCCGACAATTTGGGGTCTAAACACTTGAAATTTTAGATATAAGTTCCTTGGACATGGATCTTACCTTATAACTTGATTTGAGCCAGAAACAATAAATGTCAAGGGGTCATAATAGGGGTCAAATTAAAAAAAAATTGACCGCTTTTTTTTTTTTTGTTCAACATACCAATCCAAACACCCAGGCAACGCCGGGCGTAAATGCTAGGATATATATATATATATATATATATATATATATATATATATATATATATATATATATATATAGGTAAGAACTTTAATTTCGCCCATCGCCACTCATGACGAACTTTTTCTCTTCAAAATTTGAAAAGGTGTTGAACCTTTTCAGTTTTTGTACCTTAATTTTTCTTGCGTGATGATATATAATATGGTTGGTTGTTTTGTTTTACGGCATATCAACCCTTTTCAGGTTATGTAATGCCGAATCTGGTGATTTTGAAGAACGATTCTTTAATATAGTATATTTGTTTTTTTAAGTCGTATTCTATTTAACCCATAGTTGGGACCCTAACAGGTGCTACCACTCCGGGTCAGAGTGAACCTGGGAGCAATGGCAATTAAAGGGCGGCTCCACACTCCCTAAGGCCTGCAAGCTGGGGCCCTCACCATCGGATATAGTTTAAAGTCATATCCAGGACCGATATATAATATTATTGAAACGGTCTGCACATCGTAGCAATATATGACTGTATTTACATAAAATGAAAAAAATATACAACTTGCTCTCTTATGATTAAGCACTATCCACAACCCTTGTTGAAATTCAATTATTTTCAATTTTTGTATATCTTCCCACCGATAAACAACTACATATATATATATATATATATATATATATATATATATATATATATATATATATATATATATATATATATGGTCATCCGCATACAGTACTGTTTCGCTGTATTACAGCTCATGAGTGCGGCTATACAAGCAACTAGCTCAAGCAAGGATCGAAACCAGACCGCCTAAACGACAGTAAAGGCTTCTCACCACTATGATATATATATATATATATATATATATATATATATATATATATATATATAAAAGTGAAAATGTGTGTTTGTGTGTGTCTGTGTGTGTACACTTTCCTACCAAATAACTCAGTCTCCAGACTCGAGATTTGACATAAGGGGTATTGAGATGTGGAAAAAGCTATTTAATCAGTTTTCGTCCAGAAAGTTAGCTGTTAAGGGGTCAAAGTTCAACGATTTGACCTTTGAGAACTCTACCAAACTGTTCCGACAATTTTGGGTCTAAACACTTGAAATTTTAGATATGGGTTCATTGCACATGGATCTAACATAATAACTTGTTTTGAGCCCAAAATAATAAATGCTAAGAGGTCAAAGTTAAAAAAAATTGACCGTTTGTTTTTTTGCTCAACATACACCTCCAAACACCAGGGCAACGCCGGGCTGAAATGCTAGTCTATATATCTATAAAAGTGAACGTGTGTGTGTGTGTGTGTGTCTGTCTGTCTGTCTGTCTGTGTGTGTGTACATTTCCATACGCAATAACTCTGTCAATTTTTAGTCTACAGACTCAAAATTTGATATACAGAGTACTGAGATTTTGAAAATTGATATAATCGGTTTTCGATCAGAAATTGATCATTTAAGGGGTCGATTTGATCTTTGAGAACTTTAACAAACTCCTCCGACAATTAGGGGTCTAAACACGTGTAATTTTAGATATAAGTTCCTTGGACATGGATCTAACTTACTAACTTGATTTTAGCCTAAAACAATAAATGTTAAGGGGTCATAATAGGCGTCAAATTTAAAAAAAAATGACCGTTTTTATTTTTTTTTGGCTCAGCATACACCCCAACCACCCGGGCAATGCCGGGCACCCATGCTAGTATATCTATAAAAGTTAAAGTGTCTTTGTGTCTGTCTGTATACATTTCCCTACGCAATAACTCTGTCAATTCTTAGTCTACAACCTCAAAATTTAATATACAGAGTACTGCGATTAGGGAACATCTTTGTAATCCGTTTTCGGCCAGAAATTTGGCTGTTAAGAGGTCAAAGTTAAACGATTTGACCTTTGAGAACTCTACCAAACTCCTCCGACAATTTTTGGTCTAAACACTTGAAATTTTAGATACAGGTTCCTTGGACATGGATCTAACTTAATAACTTTATTTTAGTCCAAAAATAAATGTTAAGAGGTCATAAAAGGGGTCAAAGTTAAAAAACAATGACCTTTGCGGTCTCTACCAAATTGCTCAGACACTTTCTGGTCTAAACATTTGAAATTTTACATAAAGGATATTCAGAGATAGGGAAAGCTTTTAAATTGGTTTGGGTCGAAAATTATATAAATGTATGTATGTACGTTTGCATGTCTGCCTAAAACTTCCGACAGAGGCGACGGATTTTCACAATATCAGTATCGTTTTTACGTTCAACCTTTCAGACGACAAATACCGAAAACTTGGCTGAAAACATTAATTTCTTCACCCTCAACTGGCACTTTTCTACAGAGAGGGGTTGCTTTTTTCGCCGATATTTTCGAAAGTAATCCCCTCTTTTCGATTATCTTGCCTTAATTTAAACCTACGTAACTTCCGGTTTGACGGTGCTCGTAACAGCAAAGACGTCACGTTTTTTCACGTTCTTTTCCTCCTTTGTAGTTCGTGTTCGAGCCTGCCTTCCTATTACCACTTTTATTTTTACTCAACACACACCTTCAAACACCCGGGCCACGCTGGGCACGAATGCTATAATATATATATATATATATATATATATATATATATATATATATATATATATATATATAAACTACTTCATTTACTCACATAAAATTAATATACGAAAGTATAAATTTATGCGTAAACTTTAAGTATTTACTTCAAATTGCTCAATACGAAGGTATAGCTAGTTAGTTAGTTATTAAATATATATGGCGATTAAGCTACACTGAATATTCGGCGTTTCATCCACTCTATGACTCTTCAGGCTTATGAGCATAAGCTTGAAGAGTCATAGAGTGGATGAAACGCACAACATTCAGTGTAGCTTAATCGCTATATATATTTTATAACTAACTAACTAACTATATATATATATATATATATATATATATGTATATATATATATATATATATATATATATATATACAGCACAGCTAATTTTTTGTCTAAACATTTGAAATTTTACATAAAAGGTATTCAGACACTTTTTAATCAGTTTTTGGCTGAAAATTTGACTGCCAAGATGTAAAAGTTTACAGAGTTGATTTTTGCAGACTCTACCAAACTCTTCCGCCAATGCTGGGTCTAAGCACTTGAAATTTCAAATGTAGGTTAACTGGACATGAGTCAAACTTATACATATGCTCATAAGATCATAAACAATACATAGGGTCCGAGCAAAGCTGGGCTGAACTGTTAGTCTATTAATGGTCTCGTGATTTTAACGATATATTTATATATATATACGTTTGACTTTATTATAAAGTGGATGATGATATTAGTCTTGATATACACTCTTCTATGGAGAAGATCAAATTTGTGATCATCTGGAACTATAAAGAATAAGGTCTTTTCTGACTTGCTGGCAATATTGTCAATGACCTCATCTATGATCTAAGTCTGGTTTTTAGCTTCAAGGTATTCATTGACAAAATCTATATAATTATAAAACTCAAATGACCTTGTAACGGGTGTTGTTACGCACATCCGGTTTACGACTTCCGTTGCGAATGCGTACATAAAGATAAACCCATAACAGCGTAAACGAATAAACACAAATCGCTACTTTTGCAGAATTTGACCTGCGCATTGAAGTATTTACGTTATTATTTAGAAATTATTATTTAACATGGAAAGGGTCGGGATGTTTTACAACTATTCTGTGTTAAAACTATACAGTCGCAATTTTCTTACAAATAAATCAACTTTGACTCGTTGGAAACTGTAAGAACAATTTACAACGGCGATTTCACCATTGCCTTCCTTTTTTTTTTTAAATTTATTCTCCATTTTTTAATACACGTTTCTTAAAAATATTCATACATTTTCTTCTACACTACCAATATAAATAAATAACTCCGAAAATATGTTTTTTTTAAATTGCGTTACAAATAAATAATGAACACGAAAATAAAACGTATTGTTTTACTGTGCATGTTTTCAGCATCTCAATTGTTTTTTCGGGTTTAAATTATCCAAATAAACAATTGTTAATATTCTCTGCATTTTTATATCCTTCATTTCCGTATTACGTTTACGATATTTTAACGTAATTTTCTTACAAATAAATCTACTTTAATCCGTCGACAACCACAAGAGCATTTTACAACGGCGATTTACTCACCGCCTTCGTCTTTATAAATTTATTCTCCATTTTGAATACACCTTTCTTTAAAAATCATTCATACATTTTCTTCTACACTACCAACATAAATAAATTACCCCGAAAATATGTTTTTTTTTTAATTGCGTTACAAATAAATAATCAAAGCGACAATAAAATATATTGTTTTACGGTGTACGTTTTCAACGTCCCACTTGTTTTTTTTTTCGCGTTTTAATTAAAGGATATATCAAAATTTTAATTTAACGTTAAGTATTATGGTATTTGTTCAGTGCACATTTACCTATAAGTATGGCAAACCACTTATAATTCAATGGCTCTAAGTTTTTTTCAAAAATAAACAATAATAAACAGAACGACTCATAGAAATCTATCTATATCCTTTGTTTCATTTTAATATACTTTCATAGAAATTTTTCTGTTACGTCACAGAAAACTATTTTCTTTACGTCACAAGTGTCACGCTCATACATTAATTCCATAGCTAATATAACATACTGACCCAACGGGTCACGGGTTGTCTAGTATATTTATAAAAGTGAAATTATTCTGCAGCTCAGTCATATAGCAGACATATGCGCGTTTTATAGGTAAAACGACATAAAGGGGGTTGGCATGCCGTAGAACAAAACAACAACCATATATACACATTTGTTTTATTTATAGTCGTTATATTAAAAAAAAAAAGCTAGACGCATCCGGCGGCTGAAAAGCTATTAAAAGAGGAACAGAAATTTGGCTGCCATTTGTAATGCGCAATTCTATTATTTTGTTATTAAAGTTTACTGACTGTTCAGCTTAAAGGATCTAATGTGAATAACGAAACTAAATATTTATATATTCGTCTGACAGACTAAATGAGTACTTATGTTATTGATACTAGCGTTGAAGTAAACACTTTCTATCACTCCCTCCACCCTTCTTCTTTCTACACACACACACACACACACACACACACACACACACACACACACACACACACACACACACACACACACACATATATATGCAGTTACTGCTAAATTTATGGAGTGTTTTTGATTTTCGTAACAGAGTCAGTTTTAAAAATCTACCAAAAATCAGATATTTATTTAATCACTATGAAATTTTCACCGATTAATAAGTAAAGAATGCACTTTATAGGAGTGTAACTTTCTTTTTCATATTCGTTGTATGAATATATTTTTAGGGACATTTCTTTGTTCGACCCCTTTAAAGTCCACGCGATCCACTAAGCACGCACTCATTTTGTGGTATGAGGGTGAACGTGTGTAGAAAAACAAAAAACAAACAAAAAAAAAACAATTCAGAGGATGCTTTCGATATCGAAGATTGAAATCCGATGTTTAATTTTTTTTTTATCTTCTGCGTCTTGAAGTATGAGATTCATTGAATATGTTATTATTCTTCAGATGAGAATAAAAAATATTTTTTGATAAGAAAACGCTAAAATGTACATAAAGAATGTTTAAAAATCGATGAAAAAACGGATGTGAAAATTTTAAGTGATAATTGTATCTGCGAATTACGTTTTTTTCAAAATACGGTAGTTGTTATCTTCCTTTTTGAAAATTAACCATATATATATATATATATATATATATATATATATATATATATATATGAGGATATGGATGGCTTTAGATGATGGTTGTGGCATTCCAACAAGTTGCATCCCCTCCGAGGGTTACCAAAAACGCCCCCTTTAAGGGCCACCAAATTCTAATGGAAGTCTTTGTCGACTTGATTTATGCAATAAAGAATTGGGGGAAATACAGTATAATCTAGTTTATGAAAAAAGAGTGTGGTTTATTGGTTATTGTTAATTAGAAAATAAGAAAGGAAAAGTGATTTTAATCATGAAATTAAAAACTTACTAAAAATGATATTAAAACAGAAATATAATGCCAAAATTTATGTTTGATGTAAAAATAGAGAAAAGCAGTTTTGTCTACCTTTAAAAAGTATTAGGAACACTTTAAAGCTTGATTGACGCATTATTATGAAAAAAAAATTATAAAGCTAAAAATAACATATTTCACCATAAATAACATTTATAATTATAAACTAATTCAATTATTAAAAAAATGTATTTGCCTGTCTAGTTACATTAAAAGTCATTAAAATGTTTAAATAAATATTTAGAAGCGACTGGGTTCCCATGCCTACAATCCAAGATGGCGGCGGTAGATAAAATTTACGAGTTCATGATAAAAAATGGAATTATTTGAATTTATTAAAATATAAGGTATTTGCATATTTTTGCATATTATATAGTTAATATATTGTATAGATTTTGAGATGCATAAGTGATTCAAGGAAGGCAGGGAGATGAGAGGTGTGGAAGGAGTAAAGAAATCAGAAAACTAGAGTTGATTAGTTAAATAAAGACTTTCATGAATAAGGATTATAGACACAACAGGTGCACAGTTTAATGCCAGTGTGGGAATACACAATTATTCGTGAGGAACTGAAGATACGGAAGACTTACGCGAAGTCTGTCACAAGTGTGCGCAGAGATAATTAGACTTTTTGACCAAGATGGGTATCAAGACACTTTTTTACCCTCACTATCGGCCAGACTGCTCTCTGTGACTTTAAGTTATTCCTTTTATAAAGCGTTATGAGACAATTGGGAAAATGAAAGAGGCTGCGGTGAGGTTCCCACAAGACAACTTCCATGGGGCCTTAAAGAACTTATTGCAACGGTACAAGTGTATTGTAGCCGGAGGAGATTACTTCGAAGGGGATTAGAGTTTTATTTGTGTAGTATCAATAAAACTACCCATACGAAAAAATTCTGAAAAATTTATTTAAAGCAACTCGTACTTGCCTCTGTGACGTATATATAAGACATATATCAGCACTCTGTTACCATTTGTTTGTAAAGAGCCATTTTTGTTTTGAAATAACACATGTGATGGAGTAGGAAAAGATAGGAGCAATCCACTTGCAAACTGGTAGCCAGTAATGACAAGTGTATATTGATTAACTTAGAGTAATTGAACTCTACCCCTTTTCTTTCTTCGTTTCTTTGCTCCCTTTATTCTATGGATAATTACTTTTTACTTTTTTTTTCAAATCACCCTGCTAAAGAGATGCGTTTTGAGAGCATCAGCGATGCAGTATGAATGCATTTTTCTTTAATAACAATTGACACAATTTTGTTTTCTTTGTTATGAAACATTCAAGTATTAAGCTTCAATGATTTCTTGTCAAGGTAATTTACTCTATGCAGTGAGTTTATCGGTAATGCTTTATGTGACCGGATACTTTCTAGTTCGAGTACACCTACAGCACACCACAAGTTATTGAGGATCTATAACACAGCGTAGGGTCAGGAAAATGGACATGCACTGCTCAGAAAAGAGCATGTTACTATTAACGTGCAGTATAATCTTGTAGCACCGTGCCTGGGCGATAAGATTCGTCCCAAGGAGATATCTACGGCGCAGCTACAGCAAGATATATTTCTCGAACCTCGATATCATCAGATCGAGTATGTTTCTATAGAGTAATAAACTATAAATCTACCTAAAACTATCTCAAAAAATGTTATTTTATTAACGCCTGTTCTCATCCAACAGCTTTCAGAAATTGATTTACAAACTAAATCATCTTCGGCTTTTATTTATCCGCTTTTTACTCATGTCCACCATTGTATTTACTCTAATATTTCTTGATATTTCGGTATTGACTGGTTATGCCACCACAACAATTTTACATCTACTAACGTAAGAAATTCACTACGTTTTTTTTAACATGATCATACCAACGACGTTCTGCACAAATATCCTCATATGGCCAATCTTTTCTAAAATCATATCTAAGCCTGTTTTGAAGGTTTCACACTAAACATTTATCGTATTATTCTTATATAATTTCTAGTTTTGTAACACAGAAAAATGGGTAATATAATGTTCGGAAATATGGGCAAGCGGACATATAATTCTGGGGAAGGCCGTTTTTCCTACTAGTTCTAATACAAAGAAATGTCCATAACAGTCGTAATTACAAAAACAAGATAAATTCTTTTAGATGTATATTAATTTCCTGCTTTTGATGCGATATAAAAGAGTCAAATTAAACAAAGCGAGGGAAAAAGAACAAATAAAATAAAATCTGTGCATCAAACAAACAAAAGAAGAAAACAAAGGGAAATACCGGGCACTGAAAATATGTTTTAGTGGGAAATAATTGCGGAAGGTAAACATGATTTTGTCGTTAGAATACATTGTGTGTACGTCAACAAGATCCTAAAACATGGTTAATATACAAAAAGAGAACCGTATTTTGATAAACATATAGAAGAGCGAAGCAACGACATGTTTCTTAAGCTGGTCTTTTTTAATAATGAAAAAATTTCTCTGGAATATGAATAATTATAAATTATACTTTACATTTTGATAAATAACTTTCCTCTCTCCCAACTCCCATATATTTCTCTCTCCTTTAATATATATATATATATATATATATATATATATATATATATATATATATATATATAAATATAATATATATATAAATAAATATTTATATATATAAATATATGTATATAAATATATATATATAAATATATAAATATATATAAATATATATATAAATATATATAAATATATATATATAAATATATATATATAAATATATATATAAATATATACATACATATACATAAATATATATATAAATATATATATATATACATATAAATATATATATACATATACATATAAATATTTATATACATATATGAATATATATATTAATATATATATATACATATATAAATATATATATATAAATATATATACATATATAACTATACATATATAAATATATATATATACATATATATACATATATAAATATACATACATAAATATATATATATACATATATATAAATATATATATATACTTATATATACATATATATACATATATATACATATATATAAATATATATATACGTATATATAATATATATACATATATGTATAAATATATATATATATATATAAATATATATATATAAATAGATATACACATATATACATACATATATATATAAATATATATATATATATTCAATTAGATAGAATGAATTTTCCACATTATTACACACACACATACTTACTACTCTTCCGATTACCCTTATGTGTTGTACCTATTTCTAATTACTTTTTACCATATAACCCTATTCCTCCATTCTAAATCTAGATTTTATATCTAATTGTCATTGTCAGTTTTTTTCTATAATTGCATTTGGTATAACTCTGGCTCTTGTTCTCAGTTGATAAGAAGCAATTAGATTCGAAATGCCATGTTCTAAAGAGTTTTCTTAATTTTTCCCTATATAAATACATCAAATTGCAAATCCGAAGATCAAAAATTAGGAAACGAGTTTTGTAGTCTCTTGATTTGTGGTCTCTTAATCGCACTCGGTTCCCAGAAAATAATTCATCTGGTCTGGTGGAGAATGCAGCTTTCTGCTTTTACTTAAAAAAAGTTGACCATTTCTCGTAAAAGCAAGTGTGGATTAGTCATACTGGGAAAACTCTATTTGGGTCGCAAATACTATGTGATTTCAAATATTTATGGGGTTTACTTCTAGGGAAAAAGTATCCTTATGCTAAACGGTCCTGACAAACCCCTTTACAGAGAGACCTTAGACACTTGAGTATAGTGATTCAAATTCGCACATGCCTTATTAAATTAGAGCTGCTTATAAAAATAGAGTAACAATTTTGTACAAGAATAATATACACTTATGTGAATTTCCATTTGGACCGAGAAATGAGAAAAACACCGAAAATGTTTAACAAATAAACATTTATTTATTTAGGTTAAAACCTATTTCGGGGAACACCAGCTTTTTTCCCCATTTATTAGATGAATTGTTTCCGAAATAATCATTCTTTATAGAGGCATTTTTATTTTGGTATAAAGAGAAAATACATCGATATATTCTGAATTCTTGAATGAAATGATTCAGACAGGCCCGCTGAATCCTTGAATGTATTTATTCGTTCGCTGATCTGATAACGATAAGTATGAAAACTAGGAGAAAAAACACAAGCGATCATTTCGTCTGTCGTTTAATCAGTTTTGCATTTAAGAACCTGACACAAAGTTGGACAACACCTGTATATTCATCATTTCCGACTAATCTAAATTCAGTGTAAAGAAAGTAGCTCGTATTTAATTGTATTCTCAAATAATAAAACCCGACGCGACGTTGTTCAATGTTATTGTGGCATGGTCACTGTCCTTGGTATGGACCAGATTAGACGACGATAGCGAATTTTGATATTGCCAAGGACCATTGAATGACAATTGATATAAATTTTCTATTAATATTTCGTTATTGCAAAGAAAGTAAAGTATGCATATTAACATGGAAAGAAATAATGTTTGAGGGGATAAAATCATCACCTACAAACAAATATTGATATGAAGAGTGTTTTGAAATGTTAGCACGTAGTAATGAGTGCGTGAAGTGATAAAGCTTGTATGTACCTATTTACTATGCCTCCCCACGGGACAGAGTTAGACACCAGGGTCGTTTTTTAACGTGGAGAAAAGGTACAAAAATAAAAATTGTCTCAGTCGTGAAGGATTTCTCCTCCACCGAAAGAGAACAAGAAATGGAAATGCAGCATCTGAAGAACAGATGGTATTTATTTGCTCCCCCACTGAGCAAATTAGGCACAAGGCCGTTTTTAATGTGAGGTAAAAACCAGCTCCCCTAAAAGGGGTCACTCTGGTTACCAAAAATAATAATTGTCCCAGTATAGAGGGCTTCCCCTCCATTGACTGGTACAAACCATCCCAAGTGCAGCATCTGCCGGAACAGATGCTACACTTTGATCTTGACCAAAAGGCCAAGGCTGTTGTCTACTATTAAGTATTCCTTCTTGTCGACGAAACGGTCCGTAAAAGAATTTGGATTTTTTAACAGAACTTAATCAGAGAATTGAATCTTAATTCGTCTCTCCGTCTCTCTCTCTCTCTTTCTCTTTCTTTCTCTCTCTCTCTCTCTCTCTTTGTATATATATATATATATATATATATATATATATATATATATATATAGTTACAAGGATAAATATGGATATTTTCTTAAAATTGAAACCTATGATACTCTCATCGATTTCGACGTATGAGGCCCGCCACAACAATAACTTGTTCAGAAATCCACAGAGAGAATTTGTTTTTAGTGGTAAAGGCTTTGTGCAGAACCAACCACACTTTTTGGTACATCTGCTAATTTCAGTCGATGTAATCACTGTCACAGGATAAAGCAAGTTGTAGACATCAGGTTTTACATCAGTGTTTTCTTTCTCCTTGGTGCATGTCTATGTCTGGACGAATGCAAAGGGTGTATCTTTTCTAGCGGGTTAAACACGCCCTTAGATACCAACCTGGGGATTTCTATGATTCGGCGCCATACATACAGCGCATAGCATTTCTAAATGGTTACCCATGTGGTATTAGCCGGGCTTGCTTAACTTCGGTAATCTGGCAAGAACCGGTGTGTCAACGTGATTAATGAGTATGAAGATAATAAAAAATCGCGATATATTAGATTCTAACCTGGAATGGCATTTTCTTCATTGTGGATATTACTAAATAGAACTTCATTAACTATTCGATTTTTTCAAAATTTTACGAAGCTTTTTCACAGTTAGATTATATATATTTGAATTTTGAATTTTTCGTTTGACGTGTACGGATTATCATTCATTTAATTAATTGATTGACCTACTAATTAATTACTTGATATTTTATCTGTTATTTAACTGCCTGTTATTTTCCGGAAACGTTTCCTATATATATTTTCTTTTATATGTAATTTCAAATTCATGCGAACAAGTGAAGCATTTTTCAATAAAATCCATTCTCTGATGACAAGAGCTTATATGTAAAAATACATGGGTTAATGATTTTTCATTATGATGATTGTTTACATTTTTATATATTATATATTATTTATTATAATTCCTTTTTTACATTGTAAATATAATAATTTATGCAATTTTATTTTATCATTATTTTTGTTGGATAATATTAAAACAGAAAAAATTAAATATCTTTGTTCCGAAAAAAAAAAGCCCAAAAACTTTGCTAACTGTTCGATTGATTTCCTTAAAGATAACACGTTCTCTTTTTTATATATTCGAATTTTTCGCATTAAAATTACGTTGTGTCTCGACTTTGTGTACGCAGACAGAAAATGATGATTGCCTCGTCTTTTTACTTCATTTAAATATATCTATTGACGTTTTCTTGTTGTATCACGGCACTTCCGGGCATCGTCAATCACCTTCGTCAGTAACCTAAGCGATATTTATTATTATTATCATTGTTGTTGTTATTGCAGTAGTAGTAGTAGTAGTAGTAGTAGTAGTAGAAGTAGTATACAGACGTGGATGTTATGAAATAAGAACCATTCAGAGAAAATGCTTCGATAACCAAAAGCAATGTTGGAAAAAAAAATAGTATGTGTCGTAATGGAATTTAATATCGTAAATAATAAACCAGGTTGGAACGTAGGTAAACAAGACTTGGTTTGGAATAAGAATAAGGTTGATCTCTGACGTAAGAGAGTTGAACAGACAAAGGGATAGTTTTATATAAACAGGTTAAAATCAAAGAGAGGTTGATTTACAAAGCAGACGAGAGTTGTTTCGGGAGATTTTGTCTATTTATATTGAAGCTCACGTGCGCATTATAGCAAGGTTTAGAGACCAGAGAATCGTCCAAATCCTAAACTGAGAGATGCCCGCTAATAAAGTTCTATAATATGACCTGAGTTTCGATTGTGGTACTTGGGATGGGAGAAATCTTCATTGCAACTTTGTATAAACCAACATACAGAAGAAGGTATGTTTCCGTTTTTGGCCTGATGTACTCCTATAGAAAATGTTATTCGTCCCTTTGTCAAAAAGAACTGTCCTTGTCCATTATTGTCCGCGATTGGTGAATTGTTTATTGCATGTATATATATATACCCACCCACATTCAACGTTCACTTGATGAACAGCATACATACGGAATGAGAACATTACACTAATACAATTTGACACGTATGTATACACTATACGTAATCACACTTATCGACACATACATACACTCAACACCTTAGAGACGATACAAACATTGATGCAAACATACATGAACGTAGAGGTAAATACACACACACACACACACACGGATATATAACCCGTTATTTTACATCAATACCAAGTTGTTTTACATCTTAAATGAGCTTAGAAAGTAATAATTAAATTACTAATCTTTAATAGTTTATTTCATTCTATAAGAAATTCCCAGATTTATTTTTATAGATTTGTTACATAGTATTCATATCTTTTATTCGCTTCATTGTATGCCAACTTCATTCTCATCTTAATATAAATTGTTAAAAAGAATCACGTTGTACACAAGTTAGTATGTTTAAACGAGTATACATCTTCTTTAATTCCATTATTTTTAAATCGACATAACCACGTTCGATTTTCCATGAATTTAAGCCACCTGACGCAAATGATATCGGGGTACTTTGAAGTATTTAAGGGCTTGTTCTATTGCACGAATCAAAGACTCGCGTGTGTTTTCGTATTATGAACAACTAGAAAGGATATGGAAACTAGTAATGAACACTGCGACGGTTTACCGAGGAAGATATTTATACTAAGCGAGGAGAATCTTGTTCACCTATCTGAACAAACAATTGGAACAATTAAGGTCACATCTATATTTATCACGACGAAATTGTCTTTTATTTTGAACTCAGTTAAAATTCTTCTAACAATTTACACAAATTAACAACAGTAACCAGAACAAAAAATATTTTATATTTACAGCAATTTTATATCAATATTGAATTTTGAAGAGAATAATAAGTGACATAATGATACGAGAATGAATGCTTATATCTCTAACAATCATTCATTATAAAATGCTTTGAATAGAAAATGTACGGAACAATAATAATGTTAAAGTAGGTCTCATTGATGACGATCGTACTAAATGTTGCAATTTAAATGAAAGGAAGCATTAAGTTGATTCGGACTTTTTATCGAATTCAAACTAATCGATTTGTCCGCTACTGACATGAACAACCTATTTTCGTATAGGTAAGTATTTCTTAGTCAATGGTTGACATTTATATGCTTTGATGTGTGTGGCAAGCTGACAGTTTTGTAACGGTTGCTTCCCTTCCAAAAGTTCCACTCATAAAATCTTTAATAAAGTGCAATATTCTTTTTGAAAACCATATGTACTTGGTACACAGATTATACTTCATTTTATTATTTTTTTGGTGTATGTGTTTAGCATTTTGTTTTTCTGGGTTGAGAAAATAATTCAGATTTGCTTTCCGGTAGTTCTCTAAATGTAAAACTTCTGATTTGATATGATAGGTTCGGAGAAAATTAGTATATATATATATATATATATATATATATATATATATATATATATATATATATATATATATAAACTAAAACAAAAGCAACAAAAGAACAAATGGATCTTCGAATTTTAAACTGTAAATCAGATTTTGAATTTAAAGAAATTAATAAGAAATAAAAAGTCCACAGAAATACCAATGAGTGGAAAGCGTTTGTTATGCTGCCGATTAAACAAAAAAAAATGTGTAATATATGCAGCAAAATAATTTCAGTCAAGAAATGTGTTGCTTTTGTTTTCAGTAAACGACGACGCCTAACGAAATAACACGTTGTAAAATTATGCAAATTAACACACTCTTTATTCATGTCTCTCAAATACAAACCAATCTAATGATACTAATTCATAAATGACTATGTGTATAGAACAATAAGAAGGAGATTTAAAGAAATTTGAGAGACAAACAATAGAATAATGGATTATTTATAAATACACCCCCCCCAAAAAAAAATTTGAAAAAAATATTACACAGCATTTCTGATTATGACTGATTATTTGCGGACACGAATCCGTGGGGTAGTGGTTAAAGTTCTTGGTAAAATTCAGTTGGTAAAATTCTATGAGTAAAATTCGGGAGTTTGAAGGTTCAATCTGCAGTGCGGATGATACTCCAAATACAATTGTGAATTATTTAGGATTTTCACTTGATCATGGCTGACGGAACAAGCGCATGTTACCCTCGTGAATCAAATAAAGAGTTTCGTTCGAAATTCAGTGCAGATTCCCAAGTTTGAGAGAAAGATTTCCAGGTTCGACAAAAAGAATCCCGAGTTTGATAATATGCACGTGAAAAAGGTTAGACGTTGCATCGGCCGAAACGTTGTGAAAATAGCACACAAGTTGAATCCAACTGATACATTAGGATATCATACTGAAATTATATAAATACGCTATGACAATTTTATTATTATTATTATTCGTATTAAATTGACGAAGGGATCCTTGCTCTAAGCGAATGCGTTCATTTCTGCGCTATTTTATTGTATGAATTTTAAACCCGACCAATGCCAGTTGATCTTAAAATTGAAATCATTTCCCACAAGTTCTTTCAAACGACCGAAATAACATTGCTTTATCGAATATGTAAATAGCACACGGTGACTATCTAATTATGAGTTAACTAGTTTGAATATAACTTTCGTAAAACTAATCAAAATTTTAATTATAGAGAAAAGATTGCCGGAAGATTCTTGATGCTGCTATCACAGTTAAAATACCAAGAGCGTCAATAATTCAATTTTTAGAAGGAATTCAGGCACACTCATACACGCGCCACGTATAATATATATATATATATATATATATATATATATATATATATATATATATATATATATATATATATAATCGTTACTAATCATTCCAAACTAGATGTATTTCTTTAGCAATCATAGTATGTTATTCATCATTCAATCCCGGGAAACGTCGGTTCTTACTGCTAATATATATATATATATATATATATATATATATATATATATATATATATATATATATATATCCATATATATATATTCATATATATATATTCATATATAATTCATTTATATATATATATATAAATATATATATATATATATATATATATATGTATATATATATATATATTCTACATACAACATGTGACCATATGTGCTTTTACTTTGCCCTCATCAACCGCTAACCAGAGGTGATGACACAGTTTCGGTGGCTAAAGCGGGACTGCCACCCCTGGCGACACCAGCAGCTATTGCTGCTGGGCAAAGCAATAAATAGAATTAAAAAAAAAAAAAAAATTTTACCCGGCATATTCAAGCCGAGGAAAAACGCTATTTTTAACTTTTTTCATTTTTAACTTTTTAATTTTAATTCCCCCCTTCCTTCTTTTTCTTTCCTTTTTTCTCCCCTTTTCCCTTTTTTCTCCTCCCCTTTTTTTCCTCTTTTTTTCCAGAGCAGCCCGAGAACGGAAGAAGTGGACAATATTATGCTCTCTTTGCAAATGTCTTCGAATTGCGCCAGATCCAGCATGACGCCTGTCTAACAATTGTTTGCAGGCGACATTTTTGTTTTTTAAAATCCCTTCCAGTGACGCCTATTTTCGAAAGAAGCGAAATGGTGGAGTGTCCTAAAAATTCCCGACATCCAACCTCGATAGGCATAATGTGCACATCCATCCCTTTCCTATACACTCGGCACGCACGCATTCGTACCGATCTTTCTTTCGTTCATGAGCCTCTGAGAAATGTTCTTCCCAAGGGACAGTTAGCTCGATTAAAAATATACTCCTTTTAGAGTCAGACCAGAGCAAAATATCAGGCCGCTTTTCTGTTTGGATGATGTGCACTGGAAATTTCAAAGATGTCTTCAGATCTGCTGAAACTTTCCAATCCTTTGCCCCATTCAATAACTTCATATTGGGATTCAATTTATTTTTCCTCTTTGATGGACATTTGCCTTCCTGGCAAAATTGAACCCTGGGTTCACTAGTTGTTACAGGCTGTTTGTTAGCTAATATACACTGGGATGATATTATCTCAACCAGCACTTCTAGAACCTGGTTTTGTCGTCATGTAAACATTGGGAGGGATTTTGAGCATGCAGACAAGACGTGACGCAAGGTACCGCGCTCTTTTTGACATATAGTATATAGATCAGAATCTATATATCCCCATTGTTTGAGATTCGATGCGCATGGCAGTAGGTCATATGTAGACCTCAAAAGGTATGATATCGCCAGTGGTTCCATTTCGATTAAGGTGTTCCATGATAATTTAACTGGCTCAATATCACTCCATGTTGTCCACGCACATTGCTTGGTTTGAGAAACAGCAGTAGCTTTTCTTTTTTCCTCCTCAAACATTTTTATTTCCTCGGTCACCATTTTTCTCTTATCTTTAATGCCCATTTTGGAAAATGGCTCATATTTTGTGGATCCTTAACCAGCCCTGTCAACCTGAACAAGACCCATTATTTCCCTAGTTCGAATACTGGATTCTGCTTCTTAGATTGTTTTTGTAACTGACCACTTGGTGCCAGCTTTTACAGTTGGATGTGTTTCCTGGACAAATTCATCATTTGAGTCATTCATCATCATTTGAAGACGCACCTTTCCAACTTTGAATTCTTCTACTAACGAGGACAAAGGAAGTTGCAGGGTGCCAGAATTCGTGTATAACCATATTTTAGAAAAACAGGGGGGGACTCCAAGCCATTTACGTAGATATTTATTTGCGTGTTGTTCTATCCGTTCAATACGAGATAGTGCTATTTCATAAATTTGCATGGGCCACGAAAGACGAGTTACTAATCCATATTGATAGCACCAAGCTTTCATCTTTCCCGGCAAAAAAGTTTTATTTATTGCCTCAAGTCCCTTCAGTCCCTTCTGTCTGTTTGTGGAATTTCGTAAAGGCGTCCTAGACTCTTAACAGGAATTTCTTTAACTGTCGGCACAATATTCTCCCCGACATTAAAATGGATTTGCCTTACAGAACCTTTAATGATTGACAAACTTCGACTTTTCTTTGGTCTAATCCTCATTTTCACCGTTGTAAGAAGATTAAAATACCGGTCAATCAAACACTTAGCAGCTGTTTTGGAAGGGACAATGATGGTAATATCGTCCATGAACGCTCTTGATATATATATTCAAATATATTTATATATATATATATATATATATTCATATATATATTCATATATATATTCATATATATATATATATTCATATATATATATATTCATATATTTATATATATACATTCATATATATATTCATATATATATATTCATATATACATGAATATATATATATTCATATATACATGAATATATACATATATTCATATATACATGAATATATATATATATATTCATATATATGTATATATATTCATATATATATATTCATATATATATTAATATATTTATATATATTCATATATACATTCATCTATATATATATATTCATATTCATATATATTCATATATATATATATTCATATATATACCTATATATATATATATTCCTAGTAATTTATAAAATATATATTCATATATATTCCTATATATATATATTCCTATATATATTCATATATTTATATATATTCATATATATGTATATTCCTATATATATTCCTATATTTATATATATTCATATATATATATATATTCCTATATATATTCATATATTTATATATATTCATATATATATATATATTCATATATATATATTCATATACATATATATATTCATATATATATATATATTCCTATATATATTTTCATATATATATAGATATATATATATTCCTATATATATATATATATATATATATATATATATATATATATATATATATTAGCAGTGAGAACCGACGTTGTCCGGGATTGAATGATGATCAATGGATGTTTCACAAATACATTTTATATTGTCATCGAAATCGGTGAAATCGCCCGGTTTTCAATCAAATCAATTGATCGTCTGCTCTCGTTGGTGACACATCACGGTGTACCGCAAGGATGTTTCAGATGCATCCCTGCAGTGATTTCGTCCAAAATACATTGTAGTCTACATTGCAGTATAGAGAACCTGCTGTTGATTTTATAAAATTATTTATATATATAACAGCTTGAATTAAATTTTAAAATGTAATAGTAAAATATCACGATTCAATTATGCACTAAACAGAAACATTCTTTCGAAAGTACCCCTGTTATATCAAAGTATCTACTGTTGATTTTATATACCTGGCTATTCTGCTTGCGCGGTGATAAAACTTCTCAAATGCACTTATGATGTATATAAGGGTATACTTTGATCTGAATTGCCTGTTCCTTCTATCATCGGACTTTTTCGATTATTGATACTTATCGAAGACATTCCGATCTAAGTCCTATCTAAGAACACTGTCAAATACATGAAGTACCTTTGCGTTTTTGTATCCATAAGAAACGAACTCGTACAAACAAAGTTCCTGTTATATATATATATATATATGTATAAAACAGGAACTTTATATATATATATATATATATATATATATATAAAACAGGAACTTCATATATATATATATATATATATATATAAAACAGGAACTTCATATATATATATATATATATATATATATATATAACAGGAGCTTCATATATATATATATATATATATATATACCCATTGCATTGATACGAAAAGCCTACCTTCTCTATTTAAAAATTATTAAAAGGAACTTTTTAATATACTCAGTCGTGTATATGCACCCGAGTACATAAAGGTCAACTAATTTGCATATTTCTCTGAAAAAAACAGCATTAATTAATTACTTATTCATTTTTTATGGGTTCTTATTAGATGACTGCTTCTATTTCACTATAACCCTGAATTTTATTTATGTATAGTTTCTACATTTTGCATGATTGCGTAGAATGTTTAATGAAAAACGTTGTAGCACACACACACACACACACACTCACACACACACACATATATATATATATAAGTTACCTTGTCTGAATATTTGGTCTACAGAGTTGAAATTGAATATATAGTTGAATACATAGGATATTTGAACCACGCTATCGATTTAGTTTTTAGCCAGAAAAATATGTTGTTAAGCGGTCAAAATTGAAACCAAAACAGTTGACCTTAGTAGGGTAAGTCGAATAAAACATTACGCTGCTGTTTTTTTGTTATGCTTCAAATTAAAATTTAATAGCTGTAAATTGCTTAATTTTAAATCTTTCTTGTCTAGCTTAGACGGCAAGACCATTGGGAGATAAATAACGACTAGGGCTGGAATGCTAAACGTTCTGGCTTCATATTTTTAATAACTTTTGAAATCATTATTATATATTGGATAATTACATTGGTAAGCAACAAACTTGCTGTCTGCGAATTTTAAACGGAGTTAGGACGAATCTGATGCGCTGAATCGAAAAAATTATATTGGTTTTGGTCATCAGCTCAAGTACTTGAGCTATGGTGGCATGTTATTTACGTCTTTCGTTCACATGTGTGAAGCATTTGAGAAGTTGGTGGGGGTAAAATTCCAGATCGAATAATTGTTTTGATTGGAAATTATTATTTTAATAAGGAGAATTCAGGTCCGATAGTTCTGTATGATTATGTCAAAAAGGAATCAGTTTGAAGTTATAAAAACTCGAAATGTACCAAAAATTTGTGCTCGCCAGACACGAAGCAGATCTGGCATCTGCGGGAGGAATTATTGCCTTGCAAAAGAGGAACATCATCAACGACGTTCTGGTGGACAGAGACCGGATACTCTTCTCACCGCTGCAAGGATGGTGACTGCTTCACTTACTTATGCAGGCATTTCCAGGATTGACCAGATAAGTTGAAAGCTGAATTCTTTGACGGCCCTCAGATCCGGCAGCTCATGAGAGATTAAAAATTTCGAAAACTCAATGAACGAAGTAGAACTGGAAACAATCCTACGCTGCCTACCATGTAGCTGTTTCGGAGATTTAAAAACAGGACATAACCTACTATATATATATATATATATATATATATATATATATATATGTATATATATATATATGTATATATATATATATATATATATATATATGTATATATATATATATATGTATGTATATATATATATGTATGTATATATATATAGGTAGATAAATAGATAGATACACAAACTTGTAGGGGTCACATATAAACATTTCTTCATCTCATTGGCTATTGGGTACATCGCTTTTCTGCCTCTATCACGCACAGACATATACCGCAATACACTGAGGAAAAGCAATAGGGAACGCCCAATAATCCGTTCTTTATAAAAAAGACATACATACATACATACATACATACATACATACATACATATACAAGGTGCCTTCAATAAGTGTTCAGATTTTTTCATACAGGCATTTAAAATTTTCGAAGACCCCTGAAAATTCAGTATGTTATTGTTACACATCGTATGAGATGACTGACTATTTTTTATTATTTCAGGTCTAAATGAACAGCTACAACAGGAATTGGAATCCGCTCTACTAATACATGATTGTCACAGCTGCTGAATTTCAAAAATTCAATATATATATATATATATATATATATATATAGAGAGAGAGAGAGAGAGAGAGAAAGAGAGAGAGAGAGAGAGGGAGGGAGAGAGAGAAAGCGAGAAAGAGAGAAAGTGAGAAACAGATAAAGAGAGAGAAAGAGATAGAGAGAAGGAGACAGAGAGAAGGAGAAAGATCTACTTTGTCATAGCAATTAGAGGGAGTAAAAGAAAGGGAGAAAAGATAGAGGAAGAGGAAGAGAAATAGAGTTGAAAAAGCGAGTATATTTACCTGAAATTAAATGACATTATGACGCAATATTACATCACAAGATATAGATATTTGCGTAGGTTTTGAATTTCGAAATATTCATAAAAATATGTTGTATTTTCAAGACATGTATTACTCTTTATGACGTCGCATTAGTAGTGGGAAAACAAGGTGTGAGAGAGCAGTTGAACGAATGCAACAAATGAGAGAATAAGGAACCGAGAAATAAAATGGTTAAGAGAGGCAGAAGATGGCAAATGAAGATAAAATATATACTAGGAGACAACATTCGACAGAAAATAGAATCTGCGTTATCTATATATCTATACATATATATAAAAGTGAACGTGTGTGTGTGTGTGTGCATTTCCCTACGCAATAACTTTGTCAACTTTTAGTCTACAGATTCGAAATTTGATATACAGGGTACTGAGATTTGGAAAAATCGATGTGATCGGTTTTTGGCCAGAAATTTGGCGATTAATGGGTCAAAGTTTAACGATTTGACCTTTCAGAACTCTACCAAACTCCTCCGACAATTTTGGGTCTATACACTTGAAATATTAGATATAGGTTCCTTGGACATGGATCTAACTTAATAACTTGATTTGAGCCCAAAACAATAAATGTTAAGAGGTCATAATAGGGGTCAAAGTTTAACAAAAATTGACCTCTGCACTCTCTTCCAAATTACTCAGACAATTTCTGGTCTAAATATTTGAAATTTTACATAAATGGTATTCAGTAATAGGGCAAGCTTTTTCATCAGTTTGGGTCGGAAATTTTTAGTTATCAATATATAAATGTATGTATGTATGTCTGTTTGCATGTCTGCCTTAAACTTTCAATAGAGGCGACGGATCAGTATCGTTTTAAAGTTTCACCTTTCATAGGACAAATATCGAAAAATTGGCTAAAAACATTAATATCTTCCCCTTCAATTAGGCACTTTTCAACAAGTGGGGGGTCACTTTTTTCGCCGATATTTTTTAAAGTTATCCTCTCCTTTAGCTTGTCTAGCCTTAATTTAAAAAAATGTCGCTTCCGGTTTGGCGGTGGTCGTAACAGCATAAACGTTAGGTTTTATCCCGTTCTTTTCCTCCTTTGCGGTACGGGTTCGAGCCTGCCTTCCTACTACCACTTTTTTTTTTACTCAACATACACATCCAAACACCCGGGCAACGCCAGGCTAAAATGCTAGTATATCTATAAAAGTGAAAGTGTGTGTGTGTTTGTCTGTGTACATTTCCCTACGCAATAACTACAGACTCGAAGTTCGATATACAGGTTACTGAGATTTGGGAAAATCTATGTGATTGATTTTCGGGCAGAAATTTTGCGATTAAGGGGTCAAAGTTCAACGATTTGACCTTTGAGAACCCTACCAAACTCCTCCTACAATTCTGGGTCAAAACACTTGAAATTTTAGATATAGGTTCCCTAGACATGAATCTAACTTACTAACTTGATTTGAGCCCAAAACAATAAATGTTAAGGGATCATAATAGGGGTCAAAGTTAAAAAAATTGACCGTTTTTTTTTTGCTCAGCATACACCTCAAAACACCCAGGCAACGCCGGGCACCCATGCTAGTATCATATAAATAGAAGATTCTATTTTTGACATTGGTCCCCCTGATATTTCTATAATCAGCTTTTTCTTCTAGAGATATATCGCAGATTACGAGAGGGACCACATAAATGGTTACCAATATCCTAAAGGAAAATGATTTTTGTCGAATGAAAGTGATTAGAAATTATGACACTCAGGTTGTCTGTGCGAATTTCTCTCACAAGATTTTTGCCCTTGGCAGAGGGGAGAAAACGGAACAGAAATTACAACGGGTTCACCTTTTAAACTTCAACGTAAATATTATTAAAGCAAAAAGATCCATGTTGCAAAAATGCGTCATCTTCAGCTATCAGCCACTATGGGCTGGTAACATCCCCGAAATTCGTCTTCGATAAAGGCTGGATAGAAAATTCCGCTGACGAAGAAATGTGCAGGTTGAAATGTTAAAATATTTTCCAAGATGGATACTGTTAGTCGGGTAGCCTTGTGGTGTCCTCTTTGATTCAGTCCAATGGCGGACAAGGCAGGTCAAACAGTAGACCTTACTTTCGTCTTTGTCAGACATTTATTTGTAAAGAAGAAAGTCAATAGATTCACAGAGCACAAAGCGTGCAAATATATAAAATTCGCCCTACATAAGGGCATTGGCGTTTGCAAATGATTATATTTCGCCCCACATTTGGACATTAAAACGTCTCAATGAAACAAAGTAACTTCGCTGCTTCGAGCTCCGAGTGAGAATTCGAATCCATCCAACTCTGCGTCTTTTTTGGATTCTGGTAATCTGAAAGGATAATTTTGGCGCCAAAAACATTCTCGGCAGTTAGTTATAAGATGCAATTTGATTGGTTCAAACAAATCCGTGAGCGGACAAACCGTCTAATAAAGAGCTTGCTTATTTTTGCAGAATTTCTTACAGGTCAGTCCATCTCGTTAATTACTAGAGAACCGCTACACCCTACAAAAAGTAAAAAAAGCACTGGAAAGAGTAAACCGATAGTCGAAAAATTAACCTAGATAGAAGAGAGAAAACATTTAAGTGGAGAGTAAATAGTGTATAGTATAAGTTAAAGAAGTTCCCAAATTTTCATGGCGGCACACTACTAAGTTCTTAAAATTTTCGTGAACTCATTAAATTTTCGTGGCGGCACACTACTAAGTTCTTAAAATTTTTGTGAACTCATTAAATTTTCATGGCGGCACACTACTAAGTTCTTAAAATTTTCGTGAACTCATTAAATTTTCGTGGCATACTATTGAGCTCTTTACATTTTCGTGGCATACTATTGAGCTTTAAAAATTTTCGTCGCATATTATGGAGCTCTTTAAATTTTCGTCGCATACTATTGAGGTCTTTAAAGTTTCGTGGCATACTATTCAACTCTTTTAATTTTCGTGGCACACTAATGCGTTCTTTAAATTTTCTATGGCACACCTATGATAAAAAATAAATAAATATCTAAATGAATAATTAACAAGGCTTACACAAATTCCAAATATCTAACAAGTGAAACAAGCGATTTATTATATATTTTATTTTTTTATATTTAAGCATCATTATCACGGAGTAAAAGTGTGTGAATTTTTTTTACAAAGGGGTGACTTATCCTTAAGGCCCGGGGGCCGCTTGAGGACGAAGGCTAATGTGTGTATGGTAGTCATTGAACAATGGTGTATTAATCGTTAGTAGTGGGCATTTAGTATAATTTGATTATTAAAGAAAACGGTTCAACAAGAACATGTTTTTGTTGGACTTGAAGACGACAATGTTTTAGTAAGCTGGAATGCAGACGAACGGAATTGTTTCACAAGCGGGCAGTTCTAGAAAAGAAGCTTTGTTCATGGAATTCACATTTAGGTTTAGGCACTGATAGAGAGTGGAGGAAATTTTTTATGGTGATTTTGGCTGAACGAGTGTTTTCTGTGAAAAATTGGCAAGGAAAGGGAAACCATGAATTGGAGCTCAGTCGAGCACTTTTCATGAAAATAACTCCGTTTATAACAAGTTGAAAGCTGTTCTACATCCATAACGTCTTCATAACACAGTACTAATCATTCTTCAGTACACCAATGTGATACAGCACGGTGATTGGGGACCAGTGAGATAAAGCGACTAAAAATATATAAAAGAGATAAAAAAGAAAAGATGAAACATAAAAAAGAAGAGATGAAACATAACAAGCGAGGGAAGACAGCAAATGAAGAGAAAAACGGCAAGGTGAAACGGAAAGTTTAGGAGAGACAACACAACACGTGGGGTTAGAAAAACAAACCAAAAACAAAAAGAAAACGATTGAACGGGTAGAGAGAGAGAGAGAGAGAGAGAGAGAGAGAGAGAGAGAGAGAGAGAGAGAGAGAGAGAGAGAGAAAACAGATGAATGAGAAACAAAAAGAGCGAGGGCCGAAATATAGGGAGAAAGTAAATGAGGACGGAAAATACTGTACCGATCTGGTTGAAATTTTGTATGGACCTTTGTTATGATAAAGCGCAACGAACTGAGTATTATGTTCTCCATTTGATGTAAAGGTAAGGATAATAGCAAGTGTTGAAGATAGAGTAAGAGGATATGGAAACGTTGGTAGATGGAGAGTCGACACATAGTATGTGCTGGTTTTGCCCCCCCCCTCCATCTACCGGTCATGAGCCGCAGCTTCCTGCAGTGAGAAGGAAGTAAATATTAAGAGTAACAAGAACATTCATTTGAAAACGCCGAATACAAAGAACACATATTTGAAGATATGTGTCAGCTCAGGAGAGAAGGCACACCTCGTCTCCAGCAAGTACAATGTTTTCTAATAGTATGACAACTGAGAAATCAGAAATAGAATTTAAGTGTTCTTTTTCTGGTATCAGCGATAGTAACAGGTAATTACTGTATAATGAGGGGATGCGTCAGTAGCCAGCACAGTTGAAGGGAGGGGTGCTTCTAATGCACATGTGCAGTTATTCCTGTTTAGAAGAAGCGTTTGCAATCATACACGTACATTAAAAGCGGTTATATGCTCAAATTAAATTCAGGTCGCTACAAAATATGTAAGTAGCAAAATGTGGTCGAATGATAAATGAAGTACTCGGACTGTGAAATCTGCAATCTGTGTTCAAATCCATCAGGATCTAATAATATATCCATGCGTTTCAATAACTACATTGCGTATCAAATTATTAACGAGTTTACAGTTTTTTTTTAAATATTTAAGGAACGGGCGAATAAAAATCCATGAAACTTGGAGAAAGTGCTTACAATACTGTTCAGTTACTTCAGTCAGAAAATAAAAATATTTAAAGTAGTATTACCGAAATTATGGCAGAAGAGAGAAATATTTGTTGATTCAGTGTGTCAAGTTATTAGCGACGCTAAGAAAAACACAATACACCTATAACTTGTTTATTGAAATTATTTTCAAACATTAAATAAACTAGGAAAAATCCTTAGAACACAATAACTACATAGCAATTTCTACGTTGACATAATTAGTAGGGCATATGCGATCCTTTTTTATGAATGACTTATAAAAGACTTTGGTCCACAGAACTAGTCAAATTTGTGATTTCGTCAACAGTTATTCCTCGCGATACCTCTTGTAGAGCATCCCACAACTCATCTTTGCTCTTAAATTAGCGTCCACTTGCATAGAGGCGTCGCTTCATGATACTCCAAACGTTCTCAATTGGGTTAAAATCTGGTGAATTCGCAGGCCACTCCATCTTCCGTAGCCCTAAGAACCCTAGTTGTTGCAAATACTCTTTGCTTTTGTTTGCTGCAGGCGAGGGAGCATTATCCTGCATAAAAATAATGGTTCAACCTTTGCTTCTTCAGCTATAGTTCAAAGTGCTCCTTCAGAAAAGCTATGCAAGCATTTGACGTTATTTTTACTCCTGGGACTCTCGATGGGCTAACTAAAGTACCTCCGATAATCCCAGCCCAAATCATTATAACACCACTACCTTGTTGGCACCTTAAACGCTGATGACGATGTCGTCCATCTAGGACCCATCTCTTGCTCAAGCCATCTGGCCATCAATAGTGACACGCGCTTCATCCGTGAACAAAAATTTAGAAAAATCCGTTTTCATGTTGTCCTCTGCCCATTTCTATCGGTTTTGTATGTGATGTTGCTTTAATGGAGGCTTTGTCACAGGCTTAACAGACTTTGCCACTTCTTTCAGAAGGCGGCATTGAGTACTTTTAAGACATTCTTTAATCCGGCTTGGTCAAAGACTTCTCGACTTTTCTGCTCAGGGTTCTTAACAACTTCACGTTTAATTTGGAGTAGAGAACGGCGTGAAACAACTCTAGCTTTACCTTTATCAGCTCTCTTACGTACCTTTGTAGGGTCCTTGACAAAGTTCTTCACAGTATCATTTTCGATATTTCGAAGGTAGTTTTACCTTTTGCTAGCTGTTCTGTAATAGTACTCTTTTAAGAACTACTCAAACAACGTTTACGACCCGTTTTATTGACGAAACAAACTGCCTTATTAATAATTTGACACGCCTCGAATACTGTGGATTCAGCAATTACGATGTCAAGTTGTTTACTTTGCGCGGAATAGTACGAAAATTTCACAGTACGCGCAGTTGCTGAAACTAGTAAAAAATGGTATCTTGTTAATAATTTGACACGCAGTGTATATAATTATCATATTTATATAATTATTAAACTATGAGAAAATCTTTTAATAGTTTGAATATGTGTGTCACATATTTTAATTATTTTATTGTGTACTAACATGGAACCCGGCGTTGCCCGGTCGAAAAATATGCTTAAATATATTTTAATTCATGCAGATTTCGTATTTATTATTATAGAACTAATTATCAAATCATTATTATATTGTACCTAATACATAGTAGTGCTTTCAAAAGTTAAAAAATATGACTCGGGTGCTATCAGCTAGAATCGAAACGAAAGCACTTAGCGTTCCAGGCTTAGTCATTACCATTTAGGATATCGTCTGACGGGTAAAAAAATATTTAAAATGAACCGACTTTAAAGTTTAAACGTATATTTGCGCATGCGTAGAAAAGCACTTTAAGTCGACTTACATCCACCAAGTTAAAATATTTTTCAATTTTAATCACTTAGCAGCTATTCTTATAGGGTAAAACCCCATAAAAGAATAGTTCACAAAATTGCAATCATTTAACCCGCCTCGCGTCGCTCTGTTATCTTGCGTGTTGGAGGAGATGCAATTTTAAAAAAATAGAGACAGACAGATAGACAGACAGACATAGTGAAATTTATAAATTAGGCGAATCTATTGTTTACTGAAATCTAAAATGCAATAGCATAAAATGTAACAACATTTAAAAAAATCTTATTGATGATAAGTTAATTACAAAATTTAATCATCCAGAATGTATTTCGTTTTATCATAAATAAGTCAGTCAGCCAGGGAAATTTTGAGGTTGAGGGAAATTTTGAGGTTGAGGGAAATTTTGAGGTTGAGGGAAATTTTGAGGAACATTGTGCGAATAACATTAAATATGATTCTTTAGTCCTCACATTCCAGGAGCGATGTTTCTGGCGAAGACGGAAGAACTACTTTTTTTCGGGACCATAATCTACATCCAATCTAGCACTTATCGTTGGCAAGATTTTTATTTTGAATTTGTATTTTTATCTCTTTACATAAAGTGGCTTTATACCTTGTCTGGAGCGATTTGCATGAAAAACAGTAATTTGAATAATCCAAACAATACACGTTTTCTAATGTTTTCCCTCTTGCTTTTATTTATCCCAAACAAGCTATATAGCTAGTAAAATGTAAAAGGTTACTGTGATAGGAGTCATAGCTAAAGCGAAAAACAGGGTAGCGAGTTGAGCAGCAAAAAGTTCGTTTTGGGGAGTAGTCGTGTTTCATCGTTTTTCTGTTATTTCAATTTTTTTTGTTTGATGAAATGGATTTGGACAATTTGTGTGTTGTTGGATGTCAAAAACACAAGGTGCATATAAGTATTCTATCATTTGGATCTGTATGTATAAGAATGTGTGGCATCAGGAAATCAGACCGGAAATAGGTGCAAGGACCCTTTTCATACGTGACATAGCACTGCAGTTACTTCGATAGTATATATATTTATAGAGCAGGCAGAGCAGGCGCCTAAAGCGCTACCCATAAGTTAGGGATCATGTAAAACCAGGCGAGAACAGCAACTAGAGAAGCTGCCGAACCTGTACCCTTAACTTGTGAGAATAGAAAGCGGTTCAGACTGGTCATGCGATCATTCAAGTATCCCAATGATGACCAGAAAAAGAGAAAGGAAGGTTGATATTCAGACGACATTTATTGTCCAAGTCAGGAAACCAGCTCAAGTAATGGAAATCTTTGAGTTTCCATGCGATGGTAGCGCTGCGCCTGAACAATAGACAAAGGAGTATGAGCTGAATATCTACTCCTTGCTGTACATAATTTGCACAACGCGAAGAAATATGAATAATAATAATTGATGCTATTCAAACAATGTATTATCGTAATTTAGTCATAACATTTGATACTCGTATAAAATTCGCCTCACTTTACATTTCTGCATGGTCGTATAGTCTGGCCAATAGGAAACAGAAAGAGAATGGCAAAAGATCAGAAGGTAGAAACTATCAGATTAGTCAAATTTTCGGAAACTAGATGCAACAGACGTTGAAGCTTGGCAGAGTGTGCTGAACGTGCAATTTTTCCGCTGTGTATGAGATACTTTGTTACTGTTTTTGTTACAAAAAAAATACAGACCACCCTGATTCGTTTAGTTCTTCGAGGCATACCGTCGCTACAGTCTTTTATAAACAGGTTTTCAGGCGAAAAGCCATGAATAAAACTGTTTATTTTGCCTCTAAATATTAAAACAAAAATAGAAGAAAATAAACGCTCACCCAGATTCACAATGACCATTGTTGTTATAACTCTTGGATACAAGTCAAAATCTCCGATAAAACTAAGATTTCGTTTTTGCCTTTCTCCCTCAAGAGCACAAAAGGCGTTAACATCGCTGCGTCCATTTCTGACAGGCAGCCAGAAACAACACATTCATCATTTCAAAGATTTCTCCACAGAACTGAAATATTTATGGCACTTGAGAAATAGCAAATATTTACACTCTGGGCATTCGTAATCAAGTGGATTTTGCTAACAGGCTGAAATCTTCCCAGGCTCTGATTAGTGACCAGGAACCCTGGTCGCTCTCTTTGGGGATGCAGCCAAGCATTACTATAATAAGCTCGGTCCGTCCTGCGGTATGCTTTGATCGCATTTAACCAGTTTTATTTTAATTAATATATGGGTAACGATTATTGCAATAATCGGCGTTACAATTATACTAAGCTAAGCAGTTGAAATACACACACATACACACAATACATATATATGAGGACTGATTTCTTCTGTGAAAAGCAACCTTGTTTAAGTCGCCTGACGAGGACTTGTCGTTTTAACCGACAACCTGTCCGTAACATTAACATGTCCAGTGTCGCGACCTTGTAAATAAGTTTCCAGTATATATATATATATATATATATATATATATATATATATATATATATATATAGCAAACGTACCCGTCGTTGACTGGGTTCAAAAACAGCCTAAAGAAAATGGACTCTGATTTATGAAAGTATAATAGGTTATGAAAAGGAAGGGTTGTAATGAGATAGCTTCGAATTTGGGGGTATAAAAACCAAAGTAAAATATGATGAAAGTAAAAATAAATAGATAAACCCCATAATTTATTATAACATACCCGTTCACACTGAAACACTTATCACAATATTCTGTGGATCTATATTGAAAAACCTTGTTAAACTATGTGACATATTTCCATTCTATGGAGGTCAGACGCGAACGAACACCCCATAATTTTATTATACCATATTTCTTCAAACTGAAACATAATTATCAAAGTATACTTACGCAGATAGATATGAAAAGTCTTTATTAAAGTTTGGCTATTTCCATTCTATGGAGACCAGGCGCGAACGCAGACCCCACAATGCTATTATACCATCCGTATTTAAGTTAAAACATACTTATCAAAGTATTATGTACATCTATATCAAAAACACTTGTAAACGTTTTTTTTTAAATTTTTTATTTCCATACTTTGTGGACCAGGCGCGTACGCAGTCCCCACAATTTTAATGAATCATCATTATGCCAGATCAAAGATACCAATTCCTGTGTCTCGATAATCTTCCATCATTATATGTAATCAGTTTTCTATAATAGTCAACTATATAGGAGCCTATTCGTAACCAGACACACACACAGACGTTCAGCTTTATATTATAGATTTCGTGTGTCCATAGACATTGAGTAAATAATTCTATGATATCCTTGTGTTTATAAAATAGTTCTCACTTCTTAGTAGAACGATATATTCATTACTGCAACCATGCTTACTCTATAAAAATGTCAGCATTGATTGTTTAGGTCATCAGAAACGATAATAATTCATATATGGAATATTAATTTTTACACAATTCCAAGATATAATCATGCTGACACAGCGATTCCTGTTTGATCACTGAAGTTAAGCATAGCTGAGCATAATCAGTACTAAAATGGGTGACAATGTGGGAATGCCATGTGCTGTATGTGTTCTCTCCGCTTATCCTGGCATTATTTTTAGCCGTCCTGGAATTCTCATGATCACTAGAACCAAGTGTTAACTCAGAAGAGACGTGGTTTGAAATGGCGCAGGCAATCTAACAGGGAATATCCTACGTCGCTCGAGACAGAACGGAGGCCAGCAGCATATAAATATTTAAATAAATCTAGATAAAGTAAAATACGTTTGAAAGCCAAATTACAACACAATATTATGAAAAATAAACAAATATTTATTTGTTTAAAATTAATATTTCTGAAGAAGGAGTATAACCGACGAAGCATATTTTTCCGTGATTGCAATGGAGAGTGAACAATCGTGTGATCCTATTTTTTAATCTAATAATAAATTAACCAGATCATAGGCATACATGTTTTGGTTAAAAAAACAAGATGGAAAAAGCCTTATCAGCCGAAATATATAATCTAGTGAATAATAAACATTATACTATATATACTATCCCAGCAATCAATGACTTTTTAACAAGATGCATACAAGAGTGCTCAATATCGAACTATGGTAAGATATACTTTTTATTTGTTTTACATGAGCATTTATCAGTCAGCTAGTTACAAATAACTAGAGACCTCTTCAGGCGATATTGCTTGTATAAAAGTATAGAAGCAATATTGCCTAAAGAGGTCTCTAGCTACTTGTAACTGGCTTACTGAAACATGCTTATTAATGTGTAGCGACATATAACTCCCCCCTCTCTCTCTCTCGTTATATATATATATATATATATATATATATATATATATATATATAGTAAGAATCTGAAAATATATATGGCAATTAAGCTACACAAATTATTTCGCATTTCATTCTCGTGAGAATTCGTCAGGCTTATGCGAAAAGTTGTGGTTACCGCGCATTTTTATATACGCATATGGTATTGACTTTTCTAGTTAGCCAATCAGCTTCTTAGTTGTAACAGCGTTCATTATATACACATATATATATATATGTATATATATATACATATATATTATAAAAACCGATTTAAGAAAAAATTAATCCTCTTTAGCGAATTAATAAAAACCTGTCAACATAATCGCAAAATTCAATATACCGATTTCCTGTCTCTGTACACTCTTTGATTGTTTACTATGTATGTCCACTGACTTGGAATTTATATGTACTTAATTCCCTCAATATGTATCACTAACTTTGAAATTACTAAAGGCTCAAATTTTTTAGGTGCATCTTAAGACCAGCTTGAATGGGTATATCTTTTCAACATGTGTTTTTGTAACCATTATTTAAATTTTTTTTTGTTTAGTTTGGTTTCATAATAAAAATAAACGTAAAAATCATAAAATAAATCGTTCTTAAGTTTTAAAGTTTTTGTTAACTAACGAGAACACAAAACTAAAAAATAAAAAAGGGGAGATTACAAAGTAATTGTTACGAAACTATTCTGACTTATGGCGTCAACGTATTGCCCTAATAGCATCTCTTCGCCCGTCAGATTGTTCGACAGTGTGTCATATTTAACGGTGGAAATGTATTATCACTACTAAGCACACAGATTGAATGGACAAAATGCGTTCCTTTTTATTTACTTTCGTTTCTTGAGAAAACGTTGAAGTAATTTTTAAAACCTTTTCTAAGTGTTAAAAGTTTGTTTATCGATGAGAAAACATAACACAAACCAAAAACACCGAAAAAAAAGAAACCAAGAGCTAACAAAGTAACAGTTACCAAACCATTCTGACTCATGGCGCCGAAGTGTATGAGACGTGTTCATTTTATTTCAATTCTTTATCCATGGCGCTTTTTTACTCGAAAAAATATTTAGAATAGTTGCACATGATTAGTTTGAGAGAAGTCACTATTTTACTTATAGCTGGAAGGATTAGATGTTCATATACTTGACAGTGATGAAATACGTTTTTCTTTTTAGATTTGTTGTTTTTAAGCAGCAGAAAGAATGCCCTCTGTGATACTATCGACATTCTTCCACCAAAACATTAGGAATTCAAAGAAAAAAGGAAAATAACAAACAACAGAGGAAATAAGTTTACTAGCCAAACCAAGAGATATGAAGTTTTTCACTAAGGCACACAAAAGGAAGCTTACATAGGATTGTTAATCAAGGTGTGGCAGATAACTAGAACAAAGGATTGGATGTAAAGGTTTGTGATAGTTTATGACAGTTAGGGAGAGAGTTGGGGCAAGAGAGTCTTGGGTTTGTGACGTTGACGAGAGTTTTGAGTTGATGAGAATTTATATTTACGAGTTGGACAGGGTTAAAGATAGATTGTGTCTTTAAGAAGATCAAGAGAAGCTGACATCAGTTAATGAACACAGCCTCAGCGGAACGTATATGTGGAACTTAGCATGTATAGATTCGATGGTGTCACACACCCAGTGTGCTACTAATATTTACAGAATTTGCCTGAGTTTGTATTATTCCTTTGAGTTGTATTGTTTATTTATACTTGTGAACCCGTGCACGCCCACTCCACAGCCGCCAAGCCAACATGAGAGACGACGATACGAATGGAAGACAAGACGAACAAAAGAAATCAAGAGTTACATCGTTGGGGTCGTCGGCACTGTTGCCGACGGGAGTACCACATGATTGATCACCTCGTCTAAACAAAAGAAGAAAGTGAAAACAGAAACAATTTTATTTCAAAGTTACACTCAACCGATCGTTTTAAGTATTTGGCGTAGCAAGAATAACACACGCCCGAAAGAATAACATTCGACTTCAATAATTTTCCCCACTCTCTATCGGTTCATAAACCTAAACGTGGGTTTCATGAACAAAGCTTTTTTCTTAGAACCTGGGGAACGTAAACAAGTTGAACCGTCCTCTTAAATAATCTATTAATATCAAATGTCTACTACTAACGATTACTACACTATTGTCCCAATGCCTACAGTATATACATCAACCCTTGATATATGGTGACCCTTCTGTAAAAAAAACAAAAAAAAAATTGACAACCTTAAGGACATCTATATATCGCTCAATAGACAATGGTATATATATCGCTCAATAGACAATGCATAACTAGGAGTCACGTCACAAGGCTTCATTAAGTGCGTGGGCGAAATACCTGAATGAGCCTACCAGTTAAGAGTGTGTGGGTGTCCAAAAATGTTATATTAACCGGCTTAAATTGAGATCCACAAAAAGCGGCTGGTTAGCGAACTCGAGAGATCGATACTGGCCAGCTGCCGTGCTTTTTTCTTTGCCTACGCCTCTAACTGCCGCTTCGTTTGCTAAAACTTCTGTATACACTTTTATTTTTATAGCTATGTTTTCGTCCTTTTTCTAAGCACAGTGTCAATAAGAAATAAATCTAACCCACAATATAGTAATATTAAAAGCTAGTATGAAAATCGACAAAGCGATTTCCAAAAGGTTTGATGCGGAAGTCGTAACGATTCAATAATTTAAGCTTGGCAGATAAAACCATTATGATAACGTATGAATCAAAATATTCTATTGCTAGCATTGGTTTTTCGATATTTTTCTAGTCACAAATCTTACTCGGAAGATATCAGGTATTTACAAGCAGGACCAAGTAAAGATTACCAACATCTCTAAGTGAAAGTAATTTTTGTGGAACTGAATTCAAACTTGGAACAACCAGGTCGTCATTTCGTGTCGTCAAACACGGAACTACGATCAGATAAAATAAAAGACGGCCTATTCTCTTAACACGTTTGCATGATATCCTTCAAAGTTAAATAAAAATACCACAAAAATATCCAGAACTAACTGGATAGTGCTACACAAAGTAAAATTATATATATATATATATATATATATATATATATATATATATATATATATATATATATATGTGTGTGTGTGTGTGTGTGTGTGTGTGTGTGTGTGTGTGTGATGGGACGATTCTAATATTATAACCGATTCCGATTCTTTATAAATCTCTAATGATTTAACTATAAGATTGTTATTTTCCCCGTATTTTCGTAAAAACACTTATTAAATATGCATATATTTTCCTAAAAGTCAAAATACACTTGTGGAGAGTGATCTATCGATTTTAGCTTTACTGGTATTTGAAAATCAATAAGTATTTATTATTTTATCATTATTACTAGCTTTAAAAAAATCAAATAAAAAAGACAAAAGAATCGTTTTGGAATTGGAAAATAGTCATCAATATTTTCGATTCCAATACCGATTCCGATTAATCGTCTCAACACTAATATATATATATATATATATATATATATATATATATATATATATATATATATATACATGTACATATATACACACATATATATATATACATTCATGTATACATATATATATACATATATATTTATATACATGTACATATATACACACATATATATACATCCATGTATACATATATATATATACATATATACACATATATATATATATATATATATATATATATATTGAGAGAGAGAGAGAGAGAGAGAGAGCAAAAACGAGAATATGCAGTTATAAATACGCACCCGCTGAATCTGTGCAATTAGCGCGACTAACCATTGGACTGATATTTGGAGGATAGTAATTTCTGTCCATACATCTAAAAAGAACTATGCCAAATTTGGACGTGAGAGACCAACGAAAATCTATATAATATTACAAAAAGATATGATGTTTCGGAAGTTTTTCTGATTGGACGTAAAGTAGAATATATGATTGCTTAACAAAAATGAATAGGAAGAGTACGTATTACAAAGGTAGTAGTATTTACGATTACAATTAAACGCGAGGTTTTACACTTGCCATACCCACATTCGAATCACACGTAGTTATTTTTACAACTGGATGTTTTATAAATCTAAGGAAATGAACATGGCATATGTATGTATGTTTGTATGTCTGCCTAAAACTTTCGACAAAGCCGACGGATTTTCATGAGAGTGGTATCAGTTTGAAGCTCGACGTCTCGGACGACAAATATAAAAAATGGCTAACAAGATTTTTTCTTCACTCTCAATTGGGAAGTTTTCTACAAAGAGCGAGCGATTTTTTGCGAGCCGTTTTTGCAAGTTATCATATCGGTTGAATTGACTTTTCCTAATTCTAACGTCTCGAACTTCCGGTCGCGTCATGGAGTAGCGGTAAGACGTCAGATTTTCTTTCACTTTCTTTTCCGCCTTCTTGTTACGGGTTCGAATCTGCCTGCTTACTCTCACTATTTTTGCTCAACACACACCTCCAAACACCCGGGCAACGCCGGACACCCAGGCTAGTATATATATATATATATATATATATATATATATATATATATATATATATATATGTAAAGGGTCATTAGCATTTGTTCTAAGCGAATTATTTCTGATTAAAAGCATCATTTATAGCTGTATAAACTAAATAAAGATAGGAATTAACATACCCAGCTACTGTATCAAAACCACGACGGGGCGTAAACTAGACCTGATTTAAGGTTTAACGCAACCTGAAGGAGCGAGCAACCGACTGACCAACAGAGCCTCATCTAATGATGTTTAGACGCATATAAAAATTCTGCTTTTATTTTCGTTTCTTTACTGAGATTTCTATAAATGAATTACATTTTTTATTTGACCACACATTAAAGAAGTTGTTAAGAAACCATGTCAGCTATCTCATTAAAAATCTTCGTATTTGGTGACATTTAATGGGATGCTTCAAATTAATGATGTGTTTTTTTGTTGCCTCCCCACCAAATCAACACATTTTCGTTAATAATAATGAGACGCACTTGCAACATTTTATAAGTACAAGAGATGAAACCCGAAAATAATTAAGGACAGAAAGAAAACGATATGAAAGTAAAATTGTTTGAACACGAAATTCACACCAGTGAAATGATCGATTTAGAAGAGTTTCGTATTTTAAGAATCTTAACATGACGAAAATGTTATCCAACCTGAAGAATCTACTAAATTGTTTAGATTAAATCTGCTTAAAGTCGATTGTACACGAGTGTTTTCAAAAAGGGACGTTCCATGGGAAACTCTTTAATGTAAAAAATACGATGCCACATAGGTAAGAGATCATTTGTTTTATTATTGAAGTAACCTTTTATAAAGTCACAAAGCCACTCGAGCATAAAGATTAACGAGACGTAAATGATTATCAGCTGAAATATTGAAATACTAACATTAAACAACGGTATGGATTGCGTTTGATTGCTTATGGGCGGTCCGTAACACGAATACGTTGACATCCATTTAGGAAACGACCAAGTTGTAATAAGAAAGGAATCAAGCCCGCGGTAATGGGTTTCACAGACGAGAAAAAAAAAGAAGTATTGCTCATGGAAGTTAATGGGGACTAGCGACATTGTGGGAGAAAGGACATACGTTTTATTTATGAAAGAAAGAGACGACGCCTTGTGAATACTTTCTAAAGAGAAACAAGAGGCTGGAGCTAAGTCGAACACTTTCCCTTAGTAATTTTTGATGCGTAGGTTTAAAAACTTAGAATAGTCATCGGAAAAGATGCATAAATTATACATACATACATGCATACACACATTAATCAACTTAAACTGAGATCGACAAAAAGCAGCTGGCTAGGACTCTCACTGCCTCCGTGTACATGTACATATGTGCATGTGAATACGACTCATACACGAAACGATAACAAAACTACTTTGTAGCAAAATCATCGCATTGTTCCTACTCTTTATCAGCTATACTGGCACAATTTCATGTAGTTTAGTGTATCACAATAATCATCTGCTAGCCATTTGATTTGGTCACGATGAACAAGATGAGCAGATGTTCTTACAACTGGCACCAGAGGTAATCGAAACTATGTTTTTTTTTACTTAAAGAGAACAAAGATCTGCCGACATTACAAGAAGCCTACATTCAATGAATCCAGATGTGTTATAGAATTTGGACAGAGCTAGATTATCGCATGGATGGGTGCCGAGCATCTAGAAGACCAACCAATGTTACACGGAAATTTATGAGATCGTAAAATGTAGCTATTAACGTGTGCGAATATTTCATTAGCTAGGATCAAAGTATAGTAGCTGCTCTGATGCTACACTTCATCTCTTCTGTTATAGCTTGATGAAGGTGCTATAACAAAAGAGTGATGATTTTTTTTCTATTTGTCCCAATTCAGAGTGAACTTGTTTTAAGAAGTAAGTTTTCGCTACACTGAAAACTGTATTTATGTTTAATTCTGCCCACATATGGTTTTCAAATAGTTTAGCAATTCAGGGGTTTTCCTGCTATACCGGTTATAAAATAGTATATATCGAATACTTTTCCATAGTCCACAATCAGTAACGACGCCATTATTTGTAACATCTAGAAACATGCAAATAAACATAACTATTTAAAATCAATAAATGTTTTGATAGATTAATATCAAAGTCTCAAAATAAGGATCATAAAAAAGAATATACACTACAGCATTTGAGCTGTATATTTTTGTATTGTAACTGGGGTCTTCTTAAATTCCCACAAGGCCCCCACTTCATCGGAAGAATTAACTAATCAAATTACTCTAGTTGCAGTAGTTAGGTAGTATACGAAGATCTAATGTTCATTTCTCAATAACAGTTTTAAATAAACGTTATTAGTACAAAAACACCCAAAAGAAACTTGGTTTTACAAACATCTTTGGAGTTTTATCTTTCTTATTTGCATATATTTATGCACATAAAACGCCATACCTCTATCTATGCTGGTTTAATCGAAAAGAGACAGAACCTCCTTTTTCTTTATTCGCCACGTTACACAGCGACTTCCTGTGTTGTGACGGGCACATAAGATTTTTTTTTGGAAAATTTTACTCTGCTCAACTTTAAACCTTACGTAGAAATTTATCACACGAGTTTACCTTATTTGTAGAAATTTACCACACAAGTTTACATGTATCTTACTATATTGGCATCTTTTAATTTTGTACTTCCGGTTACTTTTCACGCCGAAACGAATATCATGTGTCAAAAAGAAACAAATACATTTTATTTTAATAATTTTTATTGTAACTTTAAAATAAATAGGCTTTATTCACACTATTTAATCTTTTACTCTTATTCACTCCAAAGAAGGTATATGGCAACTTGGAATGCAAGGACATACTATTTGGAATTGTGTCTAACAGAAGACTGTATGGAGTTGACCAGCGAGATGTCTGTTCATATTATTTAAATTTCTGCAGGTTAGTACAGCCAGGGACGGTATTTCAACATCGAGAAGTTCGGAAGAAGGAACTATTAAAGTAGTGGGCTTTCTGGTATCCAGGCACCTCAACAGTGAAGAGGTGTGATTTTGCTGCTTGTCAATTTAGTCAGTAGTTTGTTATTTTGAGGGAACACATACTATGAATAAATCAGAGCACACTCCATCAAAGTACTTGTCTAACAGGAACAAGGATGCGACATCGCAGAGAAAGGTCAGAGGTTAGAGCTTGATCGACAGTGCGGGTCCTATTAGATTAACGACTCTTTTTTTTATCCTGTCTAAGATTGGGAGACGAATAGTAGATGCACCATCCTAGCTGTAGCAGCCATACTTCATGCATGGCTGAATTGTGGTTTTGTAAAAATATAGGATGCTATCAAGTGTGAATAATTTTGTAGCACAGTAAAGAGAGCCCATTTTCTTGGCGGCAGCGTTGGAATGTCTTCAATGTATTTGTTCCAATTCATGTTGCCTATGAATGATATGCCGGTAGCTCTTATTGTAATGGTAATTAAACAAAAGAAACATTTATAACATTTTTTATGTACAAGCAAACGAAAATATCTATTGGGATTGTGTACTTTAAGTATAATTAAATAATGCGAAATAATTTAAATTAACATTCTTTTTGCCAAATGTGCCGAGATTTTTATCCTCGAGAGGAAGTTCGATTTTCGCACAAAGTAAATTAGAAATTATAATCGAAGATAAATAAGCGTTAAAAGTTGAACTGAGAACGACAACATTGAAAAACAATGTGTAGTGATTTAATAATGTTACTTTGCGAAGTAATAAATAATGGAATATAACATAAGAAATATGAAAGTATAGAATGAGATTTTCCAAACACGTGTTTCCACTAGAACTAATTTTTGATAAAGAAGGTTTTGATAACGTATCTGCATGATTACTCCATCGATGCTGGTCCATACCGTCCTGGAAGAAATACTTTCTGCCTGCAAATGCATTCTGAGGGCTTTTGTCATAATTGTCAAACGATGTCAACCATGGTAGGAAATATGAAAAAAAAAAAAAAAAAGCTAAAGGGCTAAGTGTATGAACTTAAATAGACTAAGTCACGTGACCCCTAGGGGAACAGTGATTGGGATATATTTTGGTTAATTCATGCGATCCTTAAAGCGACAGGGGAGACAACCAGTGACTAACTTAAGACCATTTCATTCTACTGTACGGAGTGAAACCTGGTCGATGAGAGCAAGCGACTTACAAAAGCTTGACGCATTCAATTAAGACTGCTTACGTCGCATCTTTCGCGTTTATTTCAAATGTCTTTTCATTCTTGTTGCGACATATCCTCTCTACGACACAAAACTATTGAATTTTATAAAAAACGACACGAAAGCAAGCTGAAAACCTTGCTCAGAATGAGGAAACCGAATACCTAGCTTATCCTGGGCCCTCTCTTCTATGTTATTCGTCGCTGGAACCGTGATTGGCTAACATCAATGTCTGCTACTTCAGCGGACCGTCTCGCCTGGTTTCATTTGTTCGGGTAAAGTTTTTGGATAGAGAACCGGACCAATCGCTTCGGGCTAATGCCGAAACAAGTACGAATAAGTTCGACCTGCCAGTGTCTTATAAATTTAAATAAATATTTTGTAGCTAAGCAGTGTCCAGATAAAACAGATATGTGGAGATGATTTTGTGATACTATCGGCATCACTCCCTTTGAAAATGTGTTTAAAAACATAAAAAGCAAAAACAACAAGAGAAAATTTTTTATCAGTTAAACAAACGTATAGAAAATTGTTCACAAAGGAACACAAAAAAAGCTAGAATAGCATCAGCCAACATATTTAAGAGTTAGTTTTAGAAGTGGCGATGAGTTTTGTGACAGTTTACGACAGTTAGGAACGCTATGCGGACAATTTTGGGTTTGCGGCAATTGACGGCAATTGAGAGTTGGACACAGTGGAAGCCAGGTTGTGGCTCAGAGAAGATGGAGAAATGAAGTGATCAAACGACCGACGGTTATACGAAAGATATAAACCATAACGTGTAACGGGTCGATGGTAACACATGCGCACATAGTGGAACTGAAATTTACAAAATGTGTCTAAATTTTGTTGTTTGTAGTTTCGTGTTTGCTTTTGAGTTGTTTATTTTTTCATACTTGTAAGCCACTGTGAACCTCTCGAACGTTGGGATCGGCGATCGTTGTCGAGTGGACTAGTGTGTGGGTGGTTTTTTTTGTTTTTTTTTACACAGTGATCACCACTTATCAAGGCCCGGAAGCCACTCAGGGATAAGGTCACAGAATTTGTAAAAATATATGCATCATTGGTGTGCAACGATCTGCATAAAATATTGAAGTTTCACTTTAATAACTAAAACCAATATTCAATCGAAACGGATTGCTTAATTTGGCATAGAGTTTTGGTTCGTTTTCTTCCTATTATTTCAAATTAAAATTTTGTGCCATTCATCGTTTATTGAAAATGAAAAAAAAAAACAAATCTTCTTAACCCTTTTTTCTTAAATGAAAAATAAAAAAAGGCTCCGCTATATTTCAGTTATTGGTAGAGGGCATGGAAGAAAGACTGCGATAAGGGACATTTTGATATAAACTGTAAGAACTGTAAAAAAACAAAGCAAATAAATTAAATCAACATTAAACGAAGTGACATACGTAAGCACGAGCGCTTCATAACAAATACGTACTTGTACACCGTAGGCAATCGTTGGTGAGCGATTAAGAAACACAATCAATTAACAAAAGTTTTTTTTTTGTTTTACAGAGTGTGTTACTTGGTTTTCATTCTTGCTCATCTCTTTCTTATGTGTGCCGTTTCTTACATTGCTGCATCGTTTAGTAGCTGTGATCGGTTGTTTAACTTCAGACAAATAAAACCCATATATGAAACACAAGGCGACTTGTTATCGGTTTTAAATGTTTAATTGGGGAGAGAGGTAAGTTCACAAAAGGGGAGAGATCAAAATTTATTTATAAAAAAAAAAAATGCTAAAATCAATTATTCTAGCGCGTTTTGTTTAGGGATCTAACCCCTATCACTCGCTAGGTGCAAAGGGTCTATTTCCGTTTGCCGCTAGGCCGTCTTTTTATATTTACTTATCCTGCCTTAACAGAGTAAAAAATAGGCTTCATAGCCTAACAGGGCATGTCTTTATCTCTTCCTTGCAACCTCTTTCTCACAGAAGAAACGTTGCGAGCCTGCCTCTACTATATCATTATTTTCATGACAAGTGCTCGTTCGAACCCCAATCTATGGTCCCAGATGCCAAACTTTCACGAAAAATACTCGTCTAGTTGAAACCACTATCAATTATTTTCCCCACTCTTTATCTGTGTTTAAACCTAAACGTAGATTCCATGAAGAAAGCTTCTTTCTTAGAACTGCACGCCCGTCGAACTCTGTTTTCCGTTTCCCTGCTTTCAAGCTGACTAAAATATAGTCGTCTTTAAGTCCAACGTGATTCACTTCTTAATGAACCATCCCCTTAAGTAATCCAATTTACCAAATTTCCACTACTAACGATTACTACCATATTTTCCCAATAACTACCGTACAATCATGAACCCTTATCCTTGAGTGGCCTCCGTGCCGTGATAAATGGTAACTATTTTGTAGAAAAAACATAAAAAATCATACTAGTTGACATAATCTCTAGCTACTGGCGTAGGATCCCAATATCTAACAGAACACACATGTTCTCCCGCTTAAATACTTATAAATGTATATCGACCCTATTTCCTTTTTTTCTTGTTCTGTTATTAGTATTCAATATTAAGAGAATGAAACGCAGTTAATGGTTTGTGATAAGTACGTATGGAAGTTGAACGGATAATTAACACATTTCTACTGTTACACTATGGACACGCGAACGAAGGCAAACTAATTTGTCTAAGTGTTTATTCGCTTAAGTATTGATTCGCCTATTGGCTCTACAATCAAATTTCATGAGCGGATGTTGAAAAGTTCTTGCCCTAACTCACTGACAAAGTAAACGTGCTATTTGTCACGCATATGTAATAATGAAATTTTCAATTTATTATAATTCGTATCAGACATACATTCGAATAAGTCAACTTTGCACGCAAGCTTTATTCGTATTTGCATCGAACTAAATTTGAACTCGGATTAGTGTTGTCCGAAAGTTGTCTGGATTTTTCTCTCACCCTTATGTTCTCATTTTCTTTTTTCTTATGGTCTTTTTCTTTCCTGATTTCTCTTTCTCCCTATTTTCTTTCTTTCTTCTTTTTCTCACGTTTCCTTCTTTCTTATTTCTTCACCTCCTCCCATTTTCTTTCTTTTTTATTTCTTCCGTTACGTTAATTTTTTTTATTTCTTCCGTTGACGTTAAATTTGAACTTAACTTCAGATCAAAAGTCTCAAACTCAAATCCAACTGTTATCTTCTCTCTGAACTTTCCACGCTGACGCCCAAAATAAAGAAGACGGCTCTTTTATAGAGAGACCCAACTACATCTCATTTGCATACCCTCTCCCCCTCTCGTCACATCACGTGATTTTCAGTCAATAAATAACAGGGGGTGGCCATTTTTATTTTCTCTTTTTTTCTTTCCTAACACGAGCCGCACGATGCATGAGGTAAGGTTCTTTACTTTTAACCACACGCCCCCTTGATCTCTAAGATCAATAATTAGTACCATAGTCTGCCATCCACGCTGGGCGTCTTCGTTCACGGTGCGGTCGTCGAAGAGGCTCTTCTTCAGACACTTCAACATCAGCATCAACCTCCCCTTCCTCTGATGGTAAGGAGACTCCGTATATCTAAAATGTGACGAGGCATTCTGCCAATCGCTACCTTGTTTTTGTAGAGTACTTCAGTCACTGTACCTTTTCTCCAGCGAGTCGTGCAACGAGAATTGGGTGGTTTCACCCACACCTCTTCATCAACTGCGATGTCCACGCAGGCCTGTTCTTCTCTCTGCGTTACAGCCAATGGATGTCGCCATTCATAAGAAAAAATAGACCGGTGTGGCACTGAATTTTTGTCTTGACCAGCCTTCGGCGTCATATTGTACCAAAAACTGCTTCTTGGGGCGAAATCTGGCTTCTTGATGCCACAGCGTTTATAGTGCAATGGTGCCTCTCTATAATTCCATTTCCACTTGGACGGTATGCAGCTCTAAAATATAACCCCACATTCCACTAAAAACCACAGTCTCTAAAAACTTCCAAGCGGAAAGACGTACCATTATCCACCAACACCTCTTCTACTGGCCCCCTTTCCATAAAAAACTCCTCGACTAACTCTCTTTACCTCTTCTGCTGTTTCATTCTTGATTTTCCGCCATAACGCTACTCTCCCAGGCCCACAATCCATCATAGTTACATGCGGTTCATGTTGATAATGCGATGTCAATGACCAATCTCCCCCAATTCTCTTCAATATGCAGTTCCCCTTTTTCATGTCTAGCCGGTGCAGGGTCGATTGATTGGCATTCCCTACATTGTTCCACCACCTTTTGGACGTCTTGCATTGTGACGTGCGGGGTTACTTTTCTTGCCAGGTAAAGGGTCCGTTCCTTTCAAAAATGATGCAGGTTAAGCAGGTCTTTTAAATTCTCTACTGCACAACATACTGGAGCCCCGTCTCTTTCCTTGTGTAGCCAGGCTTTCTTGACTCTTGTCAGCCCATCTGCTTTATTTTTTGTGACGGAACTAAGGTAATTCTCGAACCAAGTCTCCCAGCGCTCCAAGTCTACGCTTGATAAGCATCTCCGCTGCTCCTTTTGTTTTGATCCGCTTATCACCAGACAACTCCGATTTAATCCACGACACCACTGTTGCAGAGTCGGTTGTAACGTTCACTATCTGAAGCCCCATTTTAGAGCCAGATTGATGCCTTTCATCACAGCATCGAGTTCCGCAACATTGATATGGGCGCTATCATCCTTTTTGCGTAGCCAAGCAGCATCTTAAACAGCCACTTCTCCTATTTCCAATAATACCCCTAATGCTACACTGCTAGCATCAGTCCATATCACCCCTTCATGGCCCTCCTTTACATGCCATTCTCCTCTCACAAGGTCCATTTTTTCACTTCTTCAATGACTTCTTGTATCATGAGAAGCACTTCTTGATCAACTGCATCTTCCCAACTGTCTGCCCCAGTCTGCCTTTTAATAAAACTGCACGCAGTTCGCAGCCATCCAGCTATTGGGTTGTGGCCAACCAGCTTTCCAAATATAGAGAAAAGTTCTCTCTTGGCTAGGTCAACCTTGGCTTCAGGAATCTCATTTCCTCGCCCAAACATCAATTTTCCTGCCTTATTGTTCTGTAGTTGAAATCCCAAAGCCATTCCGTTTTCCAGTGACTCAGGCGGTTTTGTCGTCAGTCCATATTCTTTAATATGCTCTCTCACCCTTTCTGCAGTCGCCTCTGTTTCGTCCACTAGTACATCGTCGATTTAAGAGCAGGTGCTTCTCTTCACTGCATCGTCTTTGGCCAACACTGTCTTAAGAACTGCCGTCATTATCTTTGGTGCGGAGTTCAGACAAAATCCTAATCTGGTCAGACAATAAACTGTACTTTGTACTCTACCAATTGATATTTCCACAATTTCTCATCCACATGAAGTTGGAGGTAGGCTGACTTCAGGTCCACAATTTTAGTTGGCTGCTTCATCCTCCATTTCCTTACGACTTCTTCACACACGTCGATTCCGTCCTTTGTGTGACAAGCGACAAACTTGTTCAGCTCACGGAAATCCAACACTGGCCTAACTTTCTTCTTAATAGGTTGGACCACAGCCATGAGTGGCAAAATTCCTTCAACTTTCCCTGACCATGGCATTAATATTCCTTCATCTATCCATCTCTCAACGTCTTTTTCAAACTGCAACTCAGTGTGCTTTTGTAGCAGCTGACCCGATTCGTTAATACAGGTGGCTCCGCGGTCCATCGCCATTCTACCATCCATTTTTCGCCATCGAAGCAGGCTCGAAAGTCATCATCCTCAATCAGACACGGTCAGGGTTTCGACGGTTGGTTGGTATCACCTCTGGTTACACTTCCTGTTATTCCCGGTGCACTCTGATTGCCAAACTTCACCTGGCCTTTAGCAATAGTAACTCCTCCCAGTCGGTCTATCGCGTCCAGGCCCAGCACCACATCAATTCCTGCAACCAGTCTATCCGGCACGATCACTCTTAGTCGCAATGGCATATTCCCTACTACAATCTCCGCATCGGCCTCTCCACAGCATTCCACTTCTCTGCCATCCACCGCTCTAACGTTGCTGGTTCCATTCCAAGAGTTGGCGACGCTCGTAGTAATAAGTGTTGTTGTACATCCACTATCAACAAGAGCTCTAACCCTCTTTCCATTGATTGTGATCACTAACTGTGGCAACAAACTCTCATACGCCTGTTCAGTATAAAAGGGGTGACTACTGGCGCAATAGCACCCCTTTACTCGTTTCCCAGAAGCGAAGGGCAATTCCTGCTAATGTGCCCTACTTGGCCACACCAAAAACAGATAATGTCTGGCCGTGGCTTCCTACAGTCTCTCATCAGGTGTGGCCCTTGACATAGAAAGCATTTACCGGTAAATCCACGGCCTTGCTTCATCACTGGTCGCTCCTTTCTACTTGCCACAGCAGCCGCGACCGCCCCCAGCTCACCGGACTGTTTCGCCAAAACTCTAGCATGCCTTAGAATCTCCTCCACCTCCATGGTTTCAATATCAGTAAGTCGTTGCAGTTCCATGGAGATGCGATCACGGAAACCAGTTACAAGCGCCAACTTTACAGTCTTCTCAAGGCTGCGTCCCCCATATCCAGCCAATCCTGCTAGTCGCCTTATCTCTGCCACGTACACGTCCACAAACTCCCCAGTCCAGGTGACTCTTTTGAGCTTGTTGTAAGACTCAGACGCGCTCTCAGAAAATGCGGTCTTTAACCGGTTTTCAATACTCTCAGCAATATTTCTCTCCCATTTCTAGATAGACCGCCAGAGCACTTCCTTCCAAATACATTGGTATTAACGTGGCTACATCCTCGATCTTCTGCAGCCTTGCCACCAACTTCAGCTTGTTAAGCCACGCAACAACGTCACCTTCTCCAGTAAATGGCCTCAGGATATCGCTGCTCAATCTTACTCGGTCACCCATTTTTGTTACTGTGCCGAAATAGCTTGACGTTAAATTTGAACTGAACCTCAGATCAAAAGTCTCAAACTCAAATCCAACTGTTCTCTTCTCTCTGCACTTTCCACACTGACGCCCAAAATAAAGAAGACGGCTGTTTTATAGAGAGACCCAACCACATCTCATTTGCATACCCCTTCCCCCTCTCGTCACATCACGTGATTTTTAGTCCATAAATGACAGGGGGCGGCCATTTTTATTTTCTCTTTTTTCTTTCCTAACACGAGCCGCACGATGCATGAGGTAAGGTTCTTTACTTTTAACCACGGTCCCCATTTTCTTTCGGTTTTATTTCTTGCTCTCCTCTCTTTTTTTCTCATTTTATGCTTTCTTCTGCCCTTACCCTTCTTTCTTGGTCTTCTTTCTTTATTTATTTCTTCTTCTTTTTCTTCTCCTAATTCTTTCTTTGTATAGTTCTTGTTGTTGTTTTTCTTCTTCATTTTCTTCTTTTTCTTATTGTTGTTCTTCTTCTTCCACTCCTTTTTGTTGTTGTTCTGTTTCTTCTTCTTCCTTTCTTTATTTCTTCTTCTTCATCCTCTTTCTCCCTCTTCTTGCTTTCTTTATTTCTTCTTCATCCTCTTTCTTTCCTTCTTCTTCTTCGTCTTTTTCTGTATCAGAATGAGAATAATTTATGCCTATTTTACGATACCAAAAACGATTCTTTTAATTTTTTGTTTGTTTTAGTTTTTGTTTGTGTTTCTTTTTGTTTATTTGTTTTTGCTTGTTTTTTATTTGTTTTTGTTTAAAATTTATGGCGCTAATAAAAACATGATTGTAAACTACGATTAAAACAAGTAAAACTAAAATCTAAAAATCACAAGTGTAATTCTATGTTCACGAAAATATATACACATGCTACATGGCTTTTTACAGTAATCGGAAAATTAAAATAAAACACATTACTGATTAAGATTTTAAAAGAATCGAAATTGATAATTGTATCGGAATCGGAAATTTATAATTATATCGGAATCGGGAAAAGTATTAGAATCGTCCCATCACTCGTTTTGATATATACAAATATCTAATATGACTGTACATTTGTGTACATTATTTTCATTCAGTCATTTTAAAATATGAAACCATGACAATTTTTGTATTTTCCTCCCAATTACACTATTTTTAGAAAGTATTTTATAATATTTACCGAATGTATTCTAAAAAAAATCTCATTAAATATTTCTTGCGGTCTTGATTGCTTTTTTTTTTTACCTTATTGAATTTGATACTTTTGATTGAAATCTCCAGTATCTAAATACTTTTCTGGTGACTTTAGTATTTAAACAGTTTTTATTATAACTTTTTTCTAAACAGTTATTCTTATACGTTTTTATGAAAATAGTAATGCTTGAAATATTTTTATCTAAATAATTCACGAAACAGTGTTCTTATAACTTAGCATCGAACTAATTTATCTTTATAATATCAGTATCTAAATATTTCTTATATAGTTTTAGTATTTTAGCTATACTGTTGTTATGTTAGCTTAATATTTAACTATTTTGCTGTTATAACTTTAAAATCGAAATAGTTTTTCCTATCTAAATAGTTATTCTCCTGATTTATATCTAAAACGTCATAAATTTAGTCTTTGCGAAGTTTGTTATAATTTTAGTCTCTAAATACTTTCTCTTATAACCTTACTTTCTAAATAGTTAATCTTATGATTTTCCTAATAAATAATTATTTTATAACTTTACTATCTACATCGTTAATCCCATAGCTTTCCCATATAAATATTTTTTTTATATATTACTATCTCCATGATTATTTATAATGTAAATTTATGTGTATTCATCTGGTGTAGTTTGATGGCATGTCGAGGGAAGTCTTCGTTCAACGCAATTTTTGCGACCTGGCAGATACCATCACTCCGGATTAGAGTGAAACGGGAAGTGATATCAAACTAAAGGACGATTCGTATTATATCTTCAGCCGTAACAGTTTCGGGCTATCGAAAATTATATTAAACGCATATATTCAGACCCTGGCAATCACTAGTGTTTTATATTGAGATCCTAGGCATGAAAGTATAGATTATGTTAATTAGTATGAATTTCGGGAGTATTACATTATGGACTCAGTGCACATGGCATGGTTGATGCAAGAATTCAGATATCAGCCCCCATAGACAAAACGCGCTGAAAGCAGGTGTCAATGATATTATAAATGATCGCATATCGAAGAGCAGAGTTTCGAGAAATTTCGAGGCAGTTCATGGCGAAGAAGTTGCTGGTCTGACGTGCCGATAATTTAGAAATCTAAGAGACTTGTCCATCAGTCGACCATTTCTTAAATCTAAGTAAAAAAAAAATAATCAGAAGGAATCAATTTTTACTGTGAGAATGAATTAATTTGTTGCCTCTCCCCTCGTGAAAGAACGTTTATACACGTGTCTTGTTAACCACAGTTGAACAAAGGATCAATAATCCACGCGATAATACAGATTAATGGCCATACATATGGGAAAGCGACGGTTAAGGGATGAAGACCAGATTGCGCACGTATCTAAAAAAAGACTTACATTTAATGATTGTGCGTTGGTTGCTCACTTGTGTGCAATCACGGGTTTGTTGAAAACGCAGGAGCGCATATTTGTTTGAATAAACTATGTGCTTCCCGTATGCTTCGCCTTGTTTAACTTTTGTTTTGTATTATGAAAATGTTACAGCAGAACTCCAAGTGAGTCATCGTTTGGTGGTTGATAAGAGATGAATTCATACATCCTGAAGCTTCTGAGCTCGCGGTCGCAGGATGCAGTCTCATGTCACATCGAGGACAGGGAACGGAAGAAGGTGCTTTCAGTTTATATCCGTCCATTAATTAACCATTTCTGTTATATTTATCATGCTTACACATTGATTGTCTGCCCTTTCTTTGTTTAACCAACCATGTTTCGCTTTGAGAGTGGCATCGTAAGATGATAGGTTAAGAGATATATAGCATAAAGGGCTGAATGATAAGGACGATTATAATTGGCTCTAATGATAAGAAAGATAAGAAAATAGATTGCTAAACATACAAACAATCGAGCCAAGACAGCGAATAATGGAGAAGTATGTGGAAAAGGTCAATGGGTCGGCGTGAATATTTTGCCACTCAACATTCCGTTATCAATATAGAAACTTATAGCAAGCACCTTGAGCATAAACACATTAAAAGAACGCAAGTTCAAATAAACAGACTCGACAAACAACGTCTATTAATCTATTATAAAAATACATGACCATATATATTTATCAGACAGAAATATGATTTTATATTTACAGAATGCCCTCATATATACATATATCGCTTACTGCTCTCTCTCTCTCTCTCTCTCTCTCTCTCTCTCTCTCTCTCTCTCTCTCTATATATATATATATATATATATATATATATATATTTTGTGTACAGAAAGTTGTTAGTTGAGACAGGTCATTGGTACCGTCGGTTTCAAGCCCGATAATAAGGCCCGTTTAAGGTATCCTTATCGAGCTCTCTTCAGCCAATATTCGTCTATCTTATAACCGGAAGTGTGAAGTATATATACCTCGCGAATCCACGTTCAAATCTCGTTTTGTTTAATCCCCCCCCTTTTTTTTTTTTTTTTTTTTTTATCTATCTATATCTATATCTATATATATATATATATATATATATATATATATATATATATATATATATATATATATATATATATATATCTCGGGTAATGTAATACCTAATTTTCAACTTTGAATTATTTAAATTTAAGATCTAATTTCGAAAAAATGTTTTTTTTATATGAATCGATTTTAATTTGAACCCCATTTAATTTTAAAATCTCTTTCCTTATGTATAAAAACTTTAAAATCTGTATTGGTATCGGTTAAAAACTTAAAAATTCGTTTAATTATATCGAACATTTAAAAATTTCCAAAAATACGTTTAAAGTTTTAAAAAATATATTTTTAATTATATCGAATCACGTTTAAAAATTTCGAAATACGTTTAAAAATTATTTTTTAAAAACCCAAATCTTTCAAGGTTTGGGGAAGTGAGTATTTATCTATCCTAAGTGATTTCCCTAGTTTATTAACATTATTATATTTTTCTATAGTTTTAAATTCGAAATAGATTATAAATTACATTTATAAAATATAATATATATATATATATGTATATGACATTAATTAAAAATCTATAATATAATTGCGATTAAAATCCAAGTTTACCGACTAATTATTTATGTATTTACAATTTTTTTTCCTTATATATATACATATATATATATATATATAAAAACAACATCTAAGTGTTGTTCTTTTCATTGATCCAATTTATTAGGAGACCCTTCCTTCTATGTATGCAACTTTTCAAAGCTTCACTCCTCACATTTAAACATTTTATTTTTGGGTCATGAATGGACCGGAGGATGTAGTATTTCTCTGCGTTACAGAGTGAGCATTGACTTAATTCCGGGACGTATGCTGGTCTATGCTCTATTTTTCTCCATTTTATGGAAAAGGGTGTATTTTTTTCTTTAAGCTCCCACACGCGGGTAGCTAATGCTGTATTCATCCTTGTTTTAGCTCTAAAGGAGCTCATATGTGCATAATATCTTTGTTTAAATTGGCCTTTTGTCATACCTATATATATTTCCGGTATATTTGTGGATTGTTCCGTTACTGTGGCCTCATAGACAAGGGATTCAGCTTTACAATTACCCTCCAATGGACAGCTATTTTTGGTCCTGCAAGAGCAGCCTGCGTTATCTATCTTTTTTGGTTCTTTGGATATTATCGACTTTATTGATGGAGCTGTCGAGTAACTAACTTTCACCGTGTTTCTATTAAAAAGTTTATGTAGTCTATGTGTTCTTGGAAAATGTTTGTCTAGAAGGCTAAGAAAACAATGCCCTACTCTAGTTTTAGTGTTCAATGAAAACGGAGGTAAGAACCAGATTATTTTCCGTTTCCTCTTTCGTTTTATATTTTCTTTATTCTGGGTTTGTTGAAATTTTATGTTTTCATTGAACCCACTTTGATGCAGTGCGTCATTATAATATGGTGCTGCTTTCTCGAACACTTCAGCGTTCGAAGAAAGCCGTGAAATCCTTTGGCTAATGTTCGCTACCATATTTTTAAACACTGTGGGTGGGTGGCATGAACCCTTATTTATATACATGAGTTTTTCATTTAGTTTGTGAAAGGGTTTGTGTATTTTCTTCTCGAGATCTAGAGTGGCATCTAAAAAATCTACTCTATCTAAATTTGTCTGTATTATTATTTTAAAGCCTAGTTCCTTAAAAAATTCAGTTAGGTCTTTTCTAAGCCTGTCTAGTGCACATCCATTGTAGTCACGCGATAGGCAAAGTCCATCATCTCTATATAATCCAAAAAAGTGATCTGGGAATTTATATTTCATGGTCTCCAGTAGAAAAAGTCCAACCAGATCGCAGATATCAGCACTGTCATACGACGTCAAAGGGGTCTTCGGGGTTTGATTTTTTGACCCACGTTTTATCGTCAAAAAATAAAAGGGTCTGTCGAGCTTGCATGATTGTTTCCTTATCGAGCTCACTTATCTTTCTATATTTTGATGCGAAGATCAACGATTTTTCTAGGATTTCCTTAGTGATTGAAGGGTAAAAATCGACGATATCCAGTTGTGTAAACTTACATTTGTGTGGTTCAGTTATGTTTTTAAACCAGTCCAGTACCGCGCTAGTGTCTGCCCACAAATTAAGATTTGATTTTCTTTTTATCTCTTTTACTATTTCTCTAAGTATAGATTTGCTAGCTAGACCGATTTCGCTTTTAGCCGGGTTTATTAACCTGCAGGTTGGCCTATTATTAAAATTTTCCATGTGGTCTTTTAAAGTTATAAACACATTTTTCTTTGCTAACCTATTTACTCTGTATTCTATACCTAATCATCGCATCAAAATATAGAAAGATAAGTGAGCTCGATAAGGAAACAATCATGCAAGCTCGACAGACCCTTTTATTTTTTGACGATAAAACGTGGGTCAAAAAATCAAACCCCGAAGACCCCTTTGACGTCGCGATGGGGGCGTATGACAGTGCTGATATCTGCGATCTGGTTGGACTTTTTCTACTGGAGACCATGAAATATAAATTCCCAGATCACTTTTTTGGATTCTATAGAGATGATGGACCTTGCCTATCGCGTGACTACAATGGATGTGCACTAGACAGGCTTAGAAAAGACCTAACTGAATTTTTTAAGGAACTAGGCTTTAAAATAATAATACAGACAAATTTAGATAGAGTAGATTTTTTAGATGCCACTCTAGATCTCGAGAAGAAAATACACAAACCCTTTCACAAACTAAATGAAAAACTCATGTATATAAATAAGGGTTCATGCCACCCACCCACAGTGTTTAAAAATATGGTAGCGAACATTAGCCAAAGGATTTCACGGCTTTCTTCGAACGCTGAAGTGTTCGAGAAAGCAGCACCATATTATAATGACGCACTGCATCAAAGTGGGTTCAATGAAAACATAAAATTTCAACAAACCCAGAATAAAGAAAATATAAAACGAAAGAGGAAACGGAAAATAATCTGGTTCTTACCTCCGTTTTCATTGAACACTAAAACTAGAGTAGAGCATTGTTTTCTTAGCCTTCTAGACAAACATTTTCCAAGAACACATAGACTACATAAACTTTTTAATAGAAACACGGTGAAAGTTAGTTACTCGACAGCTCCATCAATAAAGTCGATAATATCCAAAGAACCAAAAAAGATAGATAACGCAGGCTGCTCTTGCAGGACCAAAAGTAGCTGTCCATTGGAGGGTAATTGTAAAGCTGAATCCCTTGTCTATGAGGCCACAGTAACAGAACAATCCACAAATATACCGGAAATATATATAGGTATGACAAAAGGCCAATTTAAACAAAGATATTATGCACATATGAGCTCCTTTAGAGCTAAAACAAGGATGAATACAGCATTAGCTACCCGCGTGTGGGAGCTTAAAGAAAAAATACACCCTTTTCCATAAAATGGAGAAAAATAGAGCATAGACCAGCATACGTCCCGGAATTAAGTCAATGCTCACTCTGTAACGCAGAGAAATACTACATCCTCCGGTCCATTCATGACCCAAAAATAAAATGTTTAAATGTGAGGAGTGAAGCTTTGAAAAGTTGCATACATAGAAGGAAGGGTCTCCTAATAAATTGGATCAATGAAAAGAACAACACTTAGATGTTGTTTTTATATATATATATATATATAAGGAAAAAAATTGTAAATACATAAATAATTAGTCGGTAAACTTGGATTTTAATCGCAATTATATTATAGATTTTTAATTAATGTCATATATATATATATATATATATATATATTATATTTTATAAATGTAATTTATAATCTATTTCGAATTTAAAACTATAGAAAAATATAATAATGTTAATAAACTAGGGAAATCACTTAGGATAGATAAATACTCACTTCCCCAAACCTTGAAAGATTTGGGTTTTAAAAAAATAATTTTTAAACGTATTTCGAAATTTTTAAACGTGATTCGATATAATTAAAAATATATTTTTTAAAACTTTAAACGTATTTTTGGAAATTTTTAAATGTTCGATATAATTAAACGAATTTTTAAGTTTTTAACCGATACCAATACAGATTTTAAAGTTTTTATACATAAGGAAAGAGATTTTAAAATTAAATGGGGTTCAAATTAAAATCGATTCATATAAAAAAAACATTTTTTCGAAATTAGATCTTAAATTTAAATAATTCAAAGTTGAAAATTAGGTATTACATTACCCGAGATATATATATATATATATATATATATATATATATATATATATATATATATATATAGATATAGATAGATAAAAAAAAAAAAAAAAAGGGGGGGGATTAAACAAAACGAGATTTGAACGTGGATTCGCGAGGTATATATACTTCACACTTCCGGTTATAAGATAGACGAATATTGGCTGAAGAGAGCTCGATAAGGATACCTTAAACGGGCCTTATTATCGGGCTTGAAACCGACGGTACCAATGACCTGTCTCAACTAACAACTTTCTGTACACAAAATATAAGTACGCTCTTGAAATTTGGATTTTCCTTTTAATTGAGCACTCTGCTGGAATTCTTTTTCCAAAAAAACTAATCATATATATATATATATATAAACGTAAACTAAAAAAGCAGAGTGCGCCAAATATAGTATAAGAACAGGAAGTTAATCGCGAATGTAGTCGAGTGGAATCTGTGCAAATGGCTACATTTTAAATATTCAGACGGGCTATTAATTGAAAAATGAAACTATGTAAAACGATGGGATGTGGAATTCCACAGGAAAAATCTCAAGAAAACTAAACAATATTAAGCAAAGAAGAAGATAAATGCCGTTTAACAGTAGATAAGATTCCCTAGAAAAAAGGTGAATGAAAGTACCGCCGAGGAGGAAGAGCATCACTCAGACATCCAATTGATGTTACCAGAACCATGAGAAGATTTATTGTCACGAAAATTCTAGAGAAAGTTAACCATTATCATCAATGAAATAATAATAAACAACTGTTGTTAGAACGCAAAGTCAATAGCACTGATCATTGGTTAAAGCGGGGAGTACTGATAATATGCAAAGACTTGCTGTTATCCAGACACCAGGAAACGTCACATGTTTCCGCCAGTACCTATCACTCGTTATGGATCGGATGAAACAGTATAATGATAACTACTACTACTACTACTACTGCTTGTCCCCCCAAAAATAAAATTCTGGCGTCTACATAGGATGGCGCCACACAAGAGTTGTGAGAGTTCCGGGAAGACTAAGGAGGGAGAGCACTAAACAGACTTCTATTGGAAGTGTACAGAGAAAACCCAAAGAGGTCGTTTACCACCCCAAAACCAAGGCATACCAAGGTGGCTCAATGTCATTCAAATTCCAGAAAAGGTTATAGAATTATAAGAATTCACTTAACATATTTTTCTCAACTACAAAAAAAAGCTGCTTCTATAACAGGATATAAAAACACTAAAATACAAAAACTACGTCGACTACTAGGAAAACTTGAACCAAGTTTAAAAATATCGTCATCGAAAATAATTGTAATTGTAGAAATAAGAATAAATACCCATTAAATGGAAACTATTTAATTTCAAATGTATACAAATGTAAAATAATTTCTGTAAATGACTCTAAAGTTTACGTCGGTTCCGCGACCACTGCATTCAAGGTGAGATATAGAAATCATATGTGTTTGTTTAAAATTGAACCAAACGTAGATTTAGATAGCGCCCCCCCCACTTCCTTAGCTAGATATATTAAGAATTGAGTACTGAGTAAGATTAGTTATAAACCAAAGCCAAATAAATATATCCCTTATAAAAATTGTAATTTGTGTATCTTGGAATCTTTTCACATAGTCACTTTCGACAATAATTTGTAAAAAACATGAAAATTATTCAAAGTTGTATACATAGAACGAGATATACGCTAGCCTATTTCAAACCTATAGCAAATGTAAGTTAATGATCTAAACTATACGTAATATTTTCAGATATAGAGAAAGATAGAAATAAAATTAAGAGTTTTATATTACAATTAGCTGGCCACTAGGTGTTGCCGGGTTGTAAAATACGCTTGAATATGATAATTTAATTCATGCCGATTACGTATTTAATATTATAAAGACAATCCTCTATCGATTATAATATTAAACTAAATAGGTAGTACTGTCTAGCATCAATTGTCTTGGGAAGGATCCATGTTTTCACAAGCTTCTGGGACTGTCCTTTACTCCTGATCTGAAATGGAACACGTACATCAAATCCAGTATATCTCTCACCGCTAATACAATTCTAAAAAAAGCCAAATACGTCCAAGGATGGAGTACTGCGGCCATATCTGAGCAAAACAAAACAGCCTATCCTGCATTGAAAGAGTACAAAATAGACTTCGTGGCCTAGTGGGGGATGCCCTTTCCTCTTCTCTGCAACCTCTCTCCCACAGAAGAGACGTTGCGAGCCTGTCGTTGTTTTATCGTTATTTCCATGGGAAGTGCTCGTCTGAGCTCCAATCTCTGCACCCCTCGCCAATCTTTCACGAAAAACACCCGTCTGGCTGAAACCACTGTCAGTAATTTTCCCACTCTTTATCTGTGCCTAAATCCAAACGTAGACTCCATGAACAAAGCTTCTTTCTTAGAAGTGCACGCCTGTGGAACTCTCTTCAGTTTGCCCGTTTCCCACCTGACTACAACTTGGATGTCTTCAAGTCCAACATAATCAAGTTCCTGATGAACCGCCCCCTTAAGTAAGATACTTTATCAGGTTTCTATTACTAGCGATGACTACGATATTGTCCCATTGATTACTGTACAGGCAATAACAATTATCCTCGAGTGGCATCCGGGCCTTGCTTTCCCAACTGTACTGACATGCAGAAGTTCAAGTGTAACGCGAACCGACATATTGCTGCCCAACTCCCTACATAGTACCCCTGTAGTTTATGTCCCTGATAGTAGCCCACTACATCAAAGTGGCAATGTGCCTTGTTTGGGGTAAAATGTAATAATATATATATATATATATATATATATATATATATATATATATATATATAAATGTTTAGAAGTACAGAATTTAAATACAGTTTTAAATATAATGGGCGAAAGTCTCTCGAGAGCTCTTTCAGCTATCATCTCATCAGGAGAAAATCGATAACGTAAAAATAATAATACTATGTCGAAAGTAAAGAGTTCTATGGGGAACTATTGAATGTGCCAAAAATTACGGGGACACTAAATTAAAGTTTATTAACGTTTAAAAAACGATTAAAATATTGGCACAACGAGGGGGGGGGGCGGGAGAAAAGATTCAGAGTTCCCCAAAGAGAAACAATGCGTTAGATGTTTCTTTCTGCCGGTACAAAGAAGTTTTCCGCACCGCAATAGTGACAGACTCCAAAATCTTTAAATGGTTTCTGGAGTCCGCTCTATCTAGCACCATTCTATTTTATATCTATCTGCACAGCACGGGTTGTCCACCAAATGCTGGCCAATAGCAGAGTCTAAGGCTACAGAAGGAGGGAGACTACCAGACCCCATCCCCTCTTGTCTGATTTTCGATGGAACATGCTAGTTTATATATTCAATATATATATATATATATATATATATATAAATATATATATATAACTACCTCATTTAATCACATAAAATTAGTATACGAAAGTATAAATTTATGAGTAAACTTTAAGTATTTACGTCAAAAATGCTCAACACGTAGGTAGAGCTAGTTATTAAGTTATAATATATGGCGATTAAGCTACACTGAATATTCCATGTTTGGAAGTCGAATGGAAAATAACAGGACAAGCTACCACGTGTAGAGACCTAGCCGACCCATATAGATTATGCCTTCATGAAAAATTTGCTATCCTGTACTTTAAAAGAACCCCAACATCTATAAAACTGTAGAAGAGAAATAGCGAACAACTGTGTTCACAAGATAAAATTTACTCTAGGATAGCGATGCAAAATAGTTTTTAAACTAAAAAAAACAATAGAAAATAAACAAATAAATAAATTAAATAAAGATGAATATACATAAACTATCACACATATATTTATGTATATATATACATGTTTGTATATATATATATGTATATATGTGTGTGTGTATATATGTACATATATATATATATATATATATATATATATATATATAAACTAACATAAAAAAGCCCTAACCTAGATTTAAAACAGGTCAATAAACTAGATATACAGGCTAAATAGAGTAAAGGAACAAGTCAACCAGAGGTCAAATAGGCCTTTGTCCGGTAATGCACGTTCATTTCGCGGTGGATACTAGAAAGCTGATTGGCTAACTAAAATCTTAATAGAAGGTGCCTATATAAAAACGACAGACAACCACAAAATTCGCGCACAAGCCTGAAGAGTCCTAGAGTAGATTAAACGCGGAATATTCAGTATAGCTTAATCGCCATATATATTTTATAACTTACTTACTTACTATATATATATATATTGCAGTTGTTGAAATATATATATATATATATATATATATATATATATATTTCAACAACTGCAATGAAGTATAGATCTGAGATTAAAAGCAAGATCACGCGCTTTTAAGGAATGAGCAAAAGTAACAGGAAAGAAGAAAATGCGGAAGGAACAGAGGAGTTTGAAAATAAGAACGGAAACAAAAGAATGATGAAGACATTGAAATGGAGAAAAAAATTAAATGAATGTGTGAACTCGAAGATAGTATGCGACAATGGAAAAAGATCGAATGTAAAAGTGAGAGAGATATATATATAGATAGATAGATAGATAGAGAGAGAGAGAGAGAGACATTGAAAGAGAGAAAATGAAGATGGAAAGAACGATACGCGAGGAGATATTTTTTCTCTCCATATAACTGTGGCGTGTTTCCATTTATTTCTCGAAAATAACAAAAAATAATAAAAATAATAGAAATAAAATTGATTTTGACATCAAATTTAAAATGAATCCTAATTATTTTCATGAAATTTACTAAGGAAAGCATCAAGAGATTTCCTTATATTCTTTGTATTTACATTTCGATTTATTTCCATTCTCGTTTTTTTTTTTCTATCTTGGGAAATGTTCTTTGGTATCTCTTCACCCGGGGGCCGTTTAGATGGAATTCGATTATTAGATCAAGCAAAAAATTCCTTATTGATTAGAACAACTTATTTTTCTTTTCAACCTGCAAAACCTTCATACAATGAAGTAGAACGTTGCGCTCTGATGTAACAAAAATGGCTGCTCGTGGTAAGTGTCGCTTCACAAATACACTCGTATGCTGGTCGGATCGTGAAGGTCGAGTATTGAAACTAATCTGATTAGTACGTGAAACATCCTATCTGAGAGTCCATCTATCAAACTCCTCAGTCTTTCACGAGAAGATAGAACGAATACCATGAGGACATTGCCAAAACTGTTGCAAAGAAGGTCGGCTCTGTCTACCGTGCTAGAACATTACTCACACCAGAGAGCATTCTATATCTTCACAAAGGCACATTTGCTCATGCAAGGAGTGTTGTTGCCATATCTGAATAGGAACATCTACCACTTGTCTTACACTCTTAGATAGTTCCAGAGTCTCAAATATAATAGGTCACCCACTGTCTGCCAAGCTCCAACATCTGTCCAATTTCCAATATGCGGCATTTCTGTGCCTGTTTTACAAATACGTTAATGGAATGTGCTCTGATAAACTCACAGCACTAGTGCTCCCTCGACGTTGATACTCCCGACTAATCCGACAATCAGCAAAACATGAGTTTTTTTTTAAGGAGTGAGCGAAAGTATCAGAAAGAAGGAAGAAAATTGCGGAAGAAAGGTGAGAGTCTGAAAATAAGAACGGAAAAAAGAATGAAAAGGACATATTTTGATAGGAAGTAAAAAATTAAAAAAATAGAAGTGTAAACTCAAGGTGCGTATGAAAAATGTATAGGCATAATCACGTTGACACAGCGGCTCCTGTTAGATTACCGAAGTTAAGCATCGTTGAACCTGCCCAGTACTAAAATGAGTGACCATTTAGAAATACTAGAAATACTAAAAATACTAGATATTTTATGTTTTCTCCGCCTATCTTGGCACTGTTTCCAGTCATTCTGAACTTCTCATTGCCACTGGAATGAAGCAGTGCCTCCTAAGAAGAGAAGTGATGATGATTGCGCAATCCTTGCTTCACAATTTACTTTAGGATGATTTGATAGTTGTCGTTTCGTTTAGGGCACTATGTAGGGAGTTGAGCAGCGACATGTTTGTTACCATTACATTTAAACTTTTTCATGTTAGTGCAGTCAAGGAAACGGGGACGGGAGTCTTAAGTCTAAAAGTTCGAGGGAAGAAACTACGGTGAAGCTTAGATAAGTAGGTCCTGCAGACGAGCCTTGTTTTGGCATTCGGAAAATTTAGGTTAACAACCGGTGAAGTTACCGAAAAGTAACCCTTTTGAATGAAAGATATAAACAATAGTTTAAAATTAATTTCTTAATTTTACTTCAAAACAAAATGTAAACATATATAAACAAAATATTTTAGAAAATAATTTATTAATTTTAAATAAAAATTGATTGTAAAGAATTTTTTAAAAATAATTATTGAAAAATATTGCAAAGTGTTTGCATAGATGGTTCTTTGGGATAATAGGGGCGCCTGAAACCTCCCTTCCAAAATAAAAAAAAAACTTTAGTGTTTTTACTATTTTAAAGCGCTTTGTTTTTTTTTGTTTTTTTTAGTTTGAAACAAAAGTAGTAGCGAGTTAACTTAGAACAACAAGGACGTAGGGCGGAAATGCTTTAGGATTGAAATCTATTGTAATGCTTTTATGGTGGTCGAAAAACGTTTTTTCAGCCGCCATATTACTTCCAGAAGGGCAGAGTTAGACACAAGGTCGGTTTTTAATGTAGAGAAGCATTTATTACTAAAAAACGAAATGGTGATATATAAAAGCAAGTTAAGCTAAAAGTAAAAAAAAAAAATAAAAAAATAAATTCCAAGAATTAAAGAAAGAAAAAAATTCAAAGAAATTTCGAACATTTATTACTATAAACATAACGGAGAAGTGAAACATAACGGAGAAGTGAAACATAACGGAGAAGTGAAAATTTTCCAAAATTGGTTCATGCTTTCTATATCTATCATTCAAAGGGTCACTAATGGTAGAAGCACCGGTGTCACATTTCACGTGACCTAACTGTTCAGAATTTTCAGAACGAGGCTCGTCTGCCGGACCTACTTATCTCAGCTGCACCGAAAGTCTTTCCGGCATCTAGGAACCTCAACAGTGAAGAGGTAGGATTTTGCTGCTTGTCGGGTTAGTCGGGCACCAGTACTGATTTGAAGACATCATATTGTAGTTTGAAGAAAAGTAGTCATGTGGTAATGTGTTCCACGGATGGTAAGTTCTTGGAAAGAAATTATGTTTTAGGAATTGATGTAAGGTATATGAAAGAAAGCAAGATAAAATTAACAAGCAATAATATAAATGTCGAAATGTTATAAACAATTTATTGTATACGATTAGTTGAACACAAATGCTTGTTTTTACTGGCATGTTTTACTATTGATAACAAAACGAAAAAGCGGTCAGAAAACAAGAGCATAACATATTGAAATCTCTATAATCGCTTAAAAATAAAAATAAACAAAATGATAGAAACTAACCAAATGAATGTCACTGTAAAATATATTTAGTGGTTTATAACAGTATCTTTTTTTTTCATTTTCCAATGATGGTCAATTTCCCGTTCTCACGTAATACTCGATACTGCTTGTTTTTAGAACTAAACGAACGCTTTAAAATCAAGTCAAAACAATAAAACCATATCATGCTAGGATATTTTGCATTTGATAAGAACTAATTTTTTTTAAATTTGTATTTTTAAGCAGTTTCGTTTTGTTTTCTAAGATAAAAATGTTAATTTTTATTAATCGTCGGGGGTGGGGGTTATACGGGTTCATCAACAGTATTGCTTAATAACTGATCGCAATGGCCCCATTAGGATTTACATTATGCAACGCCGATTGTATAGGCTGTAATAGTATCCATTGGTCTGACTATACACCCTCTATTTTGGCACAACGATAAAATAAGTGAAATAACTGCCGAGTAAAGCATAACCTCTTTGCAAATATTTAAAAGGAAAATAAAAACTAGAAACGAGGCTAGATAAAGACTACCATGCTAAGTCTTTGTTGATATGTTGTTTTTAGGAGAGGTAGGTATGTAGGAACGTAGAGAGAGAGAGAGAGAGAGAGAGAGAGAGAGAGAGAGAGAGAGAGAGAGAGAGAGAGAGAGATTGGAGGGGGGAGATGCGTACCTTCGTAAGCAGCGAAGCTCGAAAACAGTGAGACTACAAAGATGGGGGTGGTGGGAGGTTAGGAATAAAAAGGCGAACCACATACGTTTCGGGGACTGAGGCTACGTTTAGCCACGTGTAGCCTCTTTTTAATACTCAGTAGACAGAGCTGACATCTGGATGATAACACGCCAAGAATATGGAGGCTAAAGAGGCCGGGGAAGAATATGTAGAAAGGGAATTACTCGGTTGGAATTAGAATTCAAAATAGAGACGAAGGGGAGGGGAGAGAGAGAGAGACCAAGAAAGAGAGAGGAGGTAGGAACATGGAGAGTATGAGAGAAATACAGGGGGGGATACAATAAAAGAGAGAGAGAGAGAGAGAGAGAGAGAGAGAGAGAGAAAGACGGAGCAGGGAGAAAAGAGAAAAATGTTCAATGTAGTTATTGCGATGGCAAGGTGGTCAGAAGCAGTTGCAGGTATAAAAAATAAGAACAAACAGAGACTGAAATCTGGATGATTTATCGGTCATAAGGCACACATTGAAATGAAAACAAACAAACAAACAAACAACCCCCCCCCAAAAAAAAAAATAAAACGCTTCAGACTGTAGAGATTGTTCATATCATTATCTTTATACATAGATAAATATTTTTTTTAATGTAGATCAACCAACGGCAAGCTTTTTCAATAGTTTCCTATTTCTATGCCCCTATGCAAGTGCGTCTACTCTACAGAATATCGGCCATTTTTATGCTAAAGTTTTGTTCCCTGCAAACGTGTTAAGGGTGAGGAACATGATAGGAATAATGCCGATAGAACGAAGGCCACGGCGACCATAGGAATCTCACAAAATGAGATGAAAAAAAAAAGCGGATCAATATAGAATAGGCACCAATAAACGAATATCGATACTTATATCAACAGAATACATAATAAATCTGAATGGTTAATTTAAACAATAGTTTATGTCGTAGATAAAAAATATTTTGAAGGAGGTTAAAAAAAGGAAAAAAAAATATAGCCATGGCATGAAGCGACTACAGTAAAGGGTCCGACGGAATCTCTCAAGCATGGATAATAGACTGCCTGAGAATGTACAAAATACCAGACAATATTATTAATTGGATTGAAAAGCAATAAGAACGTGGAGACTTAAACTAACAGCTTATGAGACAATACATAACTGGCATCAAATTACAAAGAGGTATCTTCTTAGGTGATTCGCTGTCGCCACTATTGTTCATTATAGCAATGATGCCCAATAATAATATACTAAGAACGTGTCAAATTCACTAATACAGATGAAAGAAAGAACCACCTAATGTACATGGATGACCTAAACTTTTTGCATAACTAAAAGGAACTAGATACGCTAATAAACACAACCAGAATCTCCAGTCAGAATATCTGAACGGAATTTGTGTATGGAAAAGTGTGCACTGCTAGTTATGAGAAGGGGAAAACTTTGTGCAACGGAAGATATGGAACTACCTAACCGAGCGGAGATGAGGGCACTAGGTGTAAATGACACCTGCAAATATTTGAGAGTTCTGAAAGCATATACCATCAAAGCAAAAAAAAAAAAAAAATGAAAGAGAAAATTGGAAAAGAATACCTCAGAAGAATAAGAAAACTTTTAGAAACTAAACTATGTAGTAGAAACCTAACAAAACGTATAAACACTAGTAAGATATTGCGGACAGTTTATAGGGTGGACCAAGGAAGAACTAAAGCATCTTGACCAGAAGGCCAAAAAAAAACTTATGACTATACACAATGAAGTACACAAAAAGAATGATACTGAACGACTTTACGTAAAATGGAGAGACGGAGGAAGGGGACTGATTTGTATAAAAAACTGTGTTAATGACAGAAAAGAATTAGAAAAATATATAATGCAGAACACTGAAAGAATAATGGCTGAGAAGATACAACGGATAACAATAATGAAAACGGCTGAAATATTAAGGAATGCGCTTGAATGCGGAGACTGCCACACATGAGCTACACGTACTAGTCGGACATATAGAAAATGCCAAAGAAGTGAAACACACAAAAACACCACAGGGAATCAAGAAAACTGAAACTGTATAATTGTTAGCTAGGTAATCCTCCCCCACACCAAAAAAGGTGTCGGCATCAACTTTCACCACACTAAATAGCCGTGGAAGTTTAAAGACTGAGGAGACGAAATCACTAACAGTGAAAACTAGTGGTCGTTACCAAGGAACAATCAATGGTAAACGGCTATTGCGATAACACAAATTCATTTGCAAAGTTTATCGAAAGAGTTAGAAATTACTAGAAATCTAGAGACTTTTGTCACTTAGACTTCAGAGAACACCACGTAGCCTGCATGAAAACTCCTAGTGACTACCTCTACTACTACTACTACTACTACTACTAGTAGTAATAATTATAATAATAATAATAATAATTAGTGAATGGAGTAAACTAGCTTAAAAGTAATATAAGAGGAGGAACGATTGTGCGGGAAGGCAGTATATTAGAAGCTCTGAAGACAACTGCACTTTGACCATGTAGATAAATAGTATTGGCAAAAACCAGACGTAGTTCTTGTAAACGAAAACCATAAAATCCTTTAGAACATGAAGGTAAACATATACAAACTCATAAACACAAGGAAAGCTGACATTATAATAATTAACAAGAAAGAAAAGAAATTGAAAAATTATAGTTTTTGCCGTCCCAGCAGAACACAAATCAAAGAGACAGAAAAACAATACTAACATGCGGAACTTACCAGAGAACTGAAATGAATATGGAACCTGATTAAAATCAATATAATACTAATAATTATAGGAGCACTCTGAACAGTCTCAAAGAACATGGATAAATGACTAGGCTAACCTGGAATCAAAGGAAAGACTGAGACTATACAACAGATGGTCATGCTGAAACCAGCTTTAATCTTTCTTGTTGAAACTAACTCACATGAGTTACAAACGCTAACCGGTTGTATGGAAACTGCAATAAAAATCAAAGAAAAAGATAGCGAAACCGCACATGGAATTAAAAAAAGTACAACTGAAACCGCAAAATTGTATGTTAATTACTGCCCCCACCCTCAATAGTGACGGCATAGACTGGTGCCACACCAAATAGTCGTGGCTGGTCAAGGAGGATGAGAAAGGAGAGAAAGCACTAATGAGATCTCAACTGGAAGAATGCAAAGAAAACTTGGACATGAGGACGGCTCCCCACGTTTCAGTGAGGGCCAATGTTCATTGCATACAAGAAACCAATAACAGACGGCTGTTGCGATAAGGCAAATTTATTTGAAAAAGTTATCCGAAGAGGTTACGAATATTGGAAATCTGGGGAAACTTGTTGTCACTCAGTGAACATCATGGATTATTATCAGTATGTATTCTCTGATGATGGCCTGTGTTCGAACTCCGCGTGAGTAACAATATTAATAATACAGCAGACGGCAATGCGGAAAACAGCTAAACTTTAAAGGAAAACTCTCAAATGTTGAAACTAATCCCCTTAAAACCCTTATCCTCGAGTGGCTTCTGGGCCTTGATAAGTGGTGACCTTCATGTAAAAAAACAAAACAAAAAAAAACTAACCGACAAAAACTACAAACATAAATCAGCCACATTACGGGGTGTCTTCAATAAGTTTCCAGACTTTTATCGAATAAGCACTTATACTGAGGGTACATACATGAAGTCATTTCGAAGTAATCTCCTTCGGCTGCAATACACTTGTAGTACGGTTAACAACTGGAAGGCTCCATGAAATCCTCTTGTGTGATCATGTAAGTGACCCTTGTCACAGCCTCTTCCATCTCAATTCTCTCATAACGACACGCTCTAAGGTTTCTCCTGAGTTTAGGGAATAAGCAAAAAGTAACAGGGAGCAACTGCTGGACTAAAGGGAAGATGAGGAATTGTCTTGATGCCCATTTTGGTCAAATAGTCTGTAACAAGGATGGAGTTGTGGACTGGCGCATTACCATGATGGAAATGCTACTGACCCGATTTGAAGATTTCCGGCTTTTTCCGATGGAATCTCTTCCTGAACTCTCTTAAAACCATAAACAGTTTATTCCTGTTGACTGTCTGTCCAATGAAAACACAGTGCACGCTGTCAAAAAATGGAACATCATAAATTTCTCGGTGGTTTTGCTGTTTTTGGCTTTCTTGGGTCTGTGTGAGACAGCATGCTTCCACTAAAAACCATGTCTCTTAATATCTGGGCCATAGCAGTAGATTCAGCTTTCATCGCAGATAACCAGATAATCAAGAACTGCAGGATCTATTTTGACCAGCTCGACTTTCTCCCTATTGTCATGGCAACGTCTTTCTTTCTAATTTCTCTGAGCACCTTTGGAACAAACTTCGGACAAATTTCCCGCATCTTCAGTTTCTCGCGATTGTGTGTACAGTTCCCACACTGAGATTAAACACTGCACTTATTGTCTCTATAGACGCGCAACGGTCCTTATTCATGAAATTATTTATTTGCCCAATCAACTCTGGTGGGTTTCTGACTTTCTTCTCCCACACCCCTCATCACCACTTACAGATCTCTTGCCTTTTTGAATCTCTCATGCAACTCAAAAACTGATGATCGATCCAAAGCAATCGGAAACATTTCATACGTTTCTGTGGTATTGTTTCCAACTTTAAAACAGAATTTTATTGCATATCGTTCTTCTAAAAAGTCTTCACGTCCAGAGTGCATTTTTGAAATTCACTAGCTGTGGTAATCAGGCTTTAGTAGGGTGTATTTCAATTCCTCCTATAACTATTCATTTGGACCTGCAATCACAAAAATTGGCCAGTCGTCTTATAAGATATATAGCAATAACATAGTGAATTTTCAAGAGTCTACAACCATTTTAAATGCCTGTACAAAAGAAAACATAAAAAAACAAAACAAAACAAAAAAAACTGGAAACATAGTCAAGGTACCTAATAAAAACTGCAATAATAGTAAAACAAAAAAATAAAAGGAACATTAGATGAACTCCCAAAATCTTATAAACTCTACTCCCCCCCCAAAAAAAAGAACTACTTGCCACACAAAATAATCATAAAGGTTCAAGGAGGGTAGAAGGAACGGGAAGGGAAAGCAGTAAAAACGTCTCTACTGGATGGGTATGAAGAATACTGTCATCAATATTTCAGTGAAGAATAATAGTCAGTTGCCAGCGGCTGTTGCGATAACGCGCATTCATTTGCAAAGGAACCACTTTTTTTAACAACCATGTTCCTAATGCCTGCTTTTGTGCTGCACAAACAAACAAAAACTTCAGTACTCTTAGCCAGATACCCAGCTCTAAGCCATTGCCATGATCTTTCATCAGCCACTTCTATATCCTGGAAGAACCTTCCATGCATTTTCTTCCTAGCCAGTTCCGCTGCCCTTTCTCTATCCATACGTTTCACATAATCAGCCTTGGTCTCACATACCTCCACTTCATTAGTCACAACCTTAACTATCCACCCCTCACTTCTAACCACATGCTCCTTCAACGACATCTCCTCGGTTCTAACACAATCTTTTACACTTTTCAATCCTCTCCCAACGCCTTTCTTCTTTTGATACAGCCTTGCTACGCTACTTCGAATGTGAAATATACCAAACATTGCTAAAACTTTTCTTGTTTTGATATCCATGGCATGCTGCAGCAGCAGCAACAACAACAACATTATTATTATTATTATTATTATTATTATTATTATTATTTCTAATCAATTTCCAGAGAAGACAACGAGAAATCAATGGTTGTTACGATAAGGCAAAATTATTCAATAATTAATCATTGATACTTACCTGTGAGTGCATCCATCAATCCATCCATCCATCCATAAATACAGACATTCATCCACCAACACTTTCATCCATCCATCCATACATACATAATGGCTTCCTACAACTTTGACAGACTATGGATACCCACTGTAAGGGTGTCTGCGAGTGAAATTTTTGTGGCAAGAGTTGCACAATCTCCAACCACACCTCTTCTGAGTCGACATTTTTTGAATACGAGTGGCAAGTGGAGGTTCGGGATGACTGGAAACAATGCCAAATGCCAAGATAAGCGGAAAGCACATACAACGCCTAGAATTCCCAAATGGTAACTACTCTGGAACTAGCCAGGTTCAACGTTGCTTAACTTCGGTGATCTGACGAGAACCGGTGTGTAAACGTGATTGATTATGCCGTACATCCATCCATCCATCCATCCATCAATCCATACTACTACTACTACTACTACTACTACTACTACTACTACTACTACTACTACTAATTATTATTATTGTTGTTGTTATTAATAATAATAATAATAATAATAATAATAATAATAATAATAATAAAACCTTTTCCTTTACTTGTGTGTCTTTCTGGTACCGTTTCTGTTCATCGGCAAACAGTTTCTCCACATGATCATTAAGTAAGTTATGGTTCGGTAGTTACTTCAAATCGTTCCCTTCTTGCTGTTTTTTTGTTCTTTCTTCCTTGATTCAACAAACAGTAATTTTGCGAATGAAAGTTCTTTGTTCCTTGATTCGACAAACAGTAATTTTATGAATGAAAATTCTTTGTTCCTTGATTCTACAAACAGTAATTTTGCGAATGAAAGTTCTTTGTTCCTTAATTCCACAAACAGTAATTTTGTGAATGAAAGTTATTTGTTCCTTGATTCTACAAACAGTAATTTTATAAATGAAAGTTCTTTGTTCCTTAATTCCACAAACAGTAATTTTATGAATGAAAGTTCTTTGTTCCTTGATTCTACAAACAGTAATTTTATGAATGAAAGTTATTTGTTCCTTAATTCCACAAACAGTAATCATACTTTTGTAAATTAAAGTGTAAAACTCGACCATCGAAGAAATATTCTCAATAAACAGAACACAATTTTTGAAATTCTATTTCTTTGCGACAACCTAATTGGATGTGCCACGTCTCATTAATCCTTATCAGGTCATCTACAGTCAAAGAAGTATCATAAACAATTACTAGCACATGGATATTTAGTTCATATTTGGGAAGAGCTTTCCCCAGTGATATTGCTGGATATGTAAACGCATCAGATTAGACTAAAATGAATATGTTCTCAGTCAATCACATAGTCTGTTTCAGAATTCATTAATTAACTTACGATCAACCAAAAACAGTTTCATACAGACAAATATCTTTGTAAGAGTGTGGAGTTGAGAAACAAGAGCGCCGGATTGTTGCTGTAGTTACTGACCGAAATAAGCGAAGCCAATTTCCTCTTGATTTCATATGAAATATTTATGATTTACGTGGGTCCAATGAGTTATAAATGAATGAATCGCATGACCATTATATATATATATATATATATATATATATATATATATATATATATATATATATATCAGTAATTACATCGGGAACAGAAAAAATATTAGAATCAGCTAATTACTAAAACCCTTACATGCATACAGACTTTCTCTCCCACATCTCTCTCTCTCGCTCTCTCTCACACGCGCATATATAAATATATATATAAGCTTATAAACTTTCAGAAACTGTTAAAAAACTTTTTTATGCAAATATGATTCAATTAATCTTTGCAGTTTCTTTAAATGCATTAATCAGCAAACTTTATTGTATATTTTGCAAACCTCTTTTTTCTGATGAGAAGAATTGCATATATATATATATATATATATATATATATATATATATATATATATAATTAACTTATTCCTATACTTTCCTGATCCTGATTCCGATGCAATTGCCGATGCCACTTTAATTCCCGATTCCGATACAAATCTACGATTCCGATTGCGCCCATTTATTAAATTTCTAAGTACCTAGTCATAGATCTTGTTTTTTTTTCACTGTAAACGTCCGTATAATGCCGCATATATTTTCACTTAAATAATAATAAACGTGAGGGGGTATATCTCACCAATTATTTTTCTCAAATGATTTTCTTGTAATTAATCTAAAATTTCATGCAATTAAATATTTACTTCTCTTTTAATATAAAGATGATTTGCAATAATTTCTAGTTAAAAGCATTATTCGAATCTTTTCATAAATAACTAAGCATAGTCGACAATGATGTTTGACTGGAAAATATTTAAAAAAAATGATTTTAAAAAGGAAAACGCCGAAAAAAGAACTCCTGATCTTAAATGGAACACGTACATCAAATCTGTTGCCAAGGCCGCTGGAAAAATGGTGGGATCTTTCTATCGATCCAGTAGATATCTCACTGCTGATGCAATTCTCTATCTATATAAGAGCCAGGTACGTCCAAGGATGGAATACTGTTGCCACATCTGGGCAGGAACTGCTAGAAAGGACTTGTCCTGCCTTGATAGAGTTCAAAATAGACTTCGTAGCCTCGTAGGAGATGTCCTTTTCTCTTCCTTGCAACCTCTATCTCACAGAAGAGATGTTGCGAGTTTGTCTCTGATGTATCGTTATTTTCATGGAAAGTGTTCGACTGAGCTTCAATCTATGGTCCCCCCTCACAAAACTTTCACAAGAAACACTCGTCTAGCTGTAAACACTATCAATAATTCCCCCCACTCTTTATCTGTGCCTAAACCTAAATGTAGATTCCATGAACAAAGCTTTTTTATTAGAACTGCACGCCTGTGGAATTGTCTTCCGTTTTCCTGCTTTCCGGCTGACTACAATATGGTTGTCTTCAAGTCTAACGTAAATAAGTTCTTGATGAGCCGTTCCATATAAGTTATCAAATTTACCAAATTTTCATTGCTAATTATTATTATATTGTCCAATTTCTACTGTACACTCTTTAACCCTTATCCTTGAGTAGCCTCTTGGCCTTGATAATTTGTTGATACCTATGAAAAAAAAGAAAAAAAAGAAAAAGTCCAATGTGAACAAGTTCTAATTGAATCGTTCCCCTAAGTAATCCAAGTTACAAAATTCCCACTGTTTACTATGATAAAATCACAATGACTAATGTATACCTATTAACCCTTATCCTCGAGTGGCCTCTGGGCCTTGATAAGTGGTGACACCCATGTAAAAAAAAAAAAAAAAAAAAAAAGAAAAGTTGTCTTCTATCTTACTTTCTGTCCTCTTTAACGATTACTGTGGTAACGAATAGGTCTAGAAGTGTAGCTTGATCGTAGTCACTATGAGGGAGGCGGACTGGAACTGTCTGTGTGAGGGAATGGGCTATAGAGAAACTATAAGTAGAGCGTCCAGCTGCATCTGTGTAACCTGAGAAACTTATTCAATTTTTATGGTGGACATTAAAGTCAACAAGCGCATATATTTGGGGGTTACTATTCAAGGAGAGTGCTGCATCTATATTATAAGAGACGTGATCGATTAGAGCACAGTTCTGACTTGAGGGAGAACGGTAGAGAAAATATCAGTAGCTAACGCAGTGATGAAACGCTAGTCGATTCGATACCAGACGTTGTTCTCTAGGTAAGGGGAGGGTGCCTCAAATATAGACTCCAACCCTGTGCATATATCTGTCCGAGTCCTTATGGTAGAGAGGGATATATCCTAATAGTAATTGTCTGTATTTTTGAGATGAGGTGTTTTCATTTATTGAGATTGTCGGACTGACTTCCTAATCTTGGTTGCTATAGTCACAACGTTTCGGCCGTTTTGCCTTCCGGCCTTCATCAGGTGTTAGGACATAGGTCCTAGTGACATATAGCCGGGTGGTCCTAGCCGTTGTATCAAAGTTTACAGTTACCCAAAGATGCTGAGTTCAATCCTGAGCGAAGGCAGTGAAAAGTAACAACAAAACAGAGAATCAGCAACTATGTCCCAGAGCCTAGCTGGAGTCCGAACACGGTACCCCCGTAATAATAATAATAAAGGGTTGGATTCGAGACTCCTAACAAACGGTTCCCCAGTTCGATACAAAACACCTGATGAAGACCGGAGGGAAAAGCGGCCGAAACGTTGTGACTATAACAACCAAGATGAGGAAATCAGTCCGACAATCTCAATAAAACGATATATCATGTCATATTAAAATAGTTAGAGGGTATTGAAGAGTCTAGGTTTCACTTAATGCTAAGATATCTGGGGAGTTTACTTAGAGGTAAGACTCCACATCATCTAGATTACTTCCAAGGCCACGGATATTTGCGTATGTAAGCCTCAAAGGAGGAGACGAATTGATTTTGTTTAGGTGGTTGTCCGGTTTGATAAAAACAAAATAAAGATACGATGATACGTAAATTTTCTGCAGAAGTAAACCTAAATAATATAAAACAATTCTATACCGTCCTTATTGACACCTTTAATGATATGTTTAACCCTTCTAATTAAAAAAAGCTTAAATTAGTTTCTTTCAAGTTTTAAATATGTAAAACATATTAAACTGCACAAAATAAATAACCTTCATTAAAAAACATACGGAAAAAACATTACTCATTGAACTAAAAAAATGTCATTATTTAGAACAGATTTCCTAATTATGTCGTTGATGTGTTAGCAGATGCTTCGCAGACTGATATGCGAATAGGTATCTCGCGCACACCCGTATGCAAAGATTACTTATTACGCACCCGTTACTTGCCCTTTTCGTGATTTCCAATTTGTCAGACAAGTTGCGTCTCCACTTCCTGTTTTGACTTCTCTATCTCTTTCCTTTTCTTTTGAACCGTGGATGTAGACAGACACACTTTTCCGTTCGCCTCGACAGGCGATACCTACGCTTTAACATAAAACGAAGGTACATTCCTTTTCAAGGTAAGACTGAACACTATATACAATGAACACATCGAAAATATTGTACGCATTAACGAACTCTTGTGAACATTAAACACACGCATACACAATAAACATCCACAACGAACATACCACAAGCATTACTAGTGTATACAAAACATTCTTTTATTGTACTTACTTCTGCGTACATATTCTAACTCTGCTTTAACGTTATCCTTTAATGTCTCTCCTTTAAATGTACATCAATCTTTTGTTTGCGTTACTGTTTGTGTAATTGTTATACATGTCCACAACAAATGCAGAAATAAAATTAATGATTCAAAACTTATATATATATATGGCACTTTAGCTGATTTAGAAAAGACTTAAAAATATATTTCAGGAACTAGGATTTTTTTTTACATGGGGGTCACCACTTATCAAGGCCCGAAGGCCACTCAGGGATAAGGGTTATTGCGTGTACAGTAATCAGTGAGATAGTATTGTAGTAATCATTAGTATTGGGGGGTTTGATAGAGTGTCTTACTTAAGGGGGCGGTTTGTCAGGAGTTTGTTTATGTTGGACTTGAAGACGTCCAAGTTGTAGTCAGGTGGGAAACAGGCAAGCGGCAGAGAGTTCCACTGGCGTGCACTTCTAAGAAAGAAGCTTTGCTTATGGAATCTACGTTTTGATTTAGTCACAGATAAAGAGTGGGGGAAAATTATTGACGGTAGTTTCAGCCAGACAGGTGTTTCTCGTGAAAGATTGACGAAGGGGGACGAGGGATTGGAGCTCAAACGAGCACCTGCCATGGAAATAACGATAAAACAACGATAGGCTCGCAACGTCTCTTCTGTGGGAGAGAGGTTGCAGGGAAGAGAAAAGGGAATCCCCCACTGAACCACGAAGTCTATTTTGTACTCTGTCAAGGCAGGATAGACTGTTTTAAGCAGCTCCTGCTCAGATGTGGCAGCAGTACTCCATCCTTGGACGTACTTGTCTTTTATACAGATAGAGAATTGCATCAGTAGTGAGATAGCTTCTGGAGCGGTAGAAGGATCCCACCATTTTCCCAGCGTCCCTGACAACAGATTTGATTACGTGTTCCATTTCAGATCAGGAGTAAAGGTCAAGCCCAGAAGCATGTCAAAATATGGAGCCTCCCTAAGACGAGAGCCATCCATTTCAATTGATGCCAGATGGGGATCAGATCGTTGATGATGTAAAGATAGAAGCTTGGTTTTGGATGCATTAAAAGTAACCAGCCACCTCTTCCCCCATTGTACCACGCGCTCAAGATCAGAGGAGAGAGAATTAGAGAGAACTTTGTCATTTACGGCCTTTGATGTGTTGCCATAGATGGTCGTGTCATCAGCATAGATGTCAACGAATGATTTAAGTATGTGTTTTGGGAGATCATTGATGTAGATCAGGAAGAGAGTTGGGCCCAGGATGGACCCTTGAGGGACTCCAGCATTAATACTGCCTATCAACCACTACTCTTATGAACCTATCAGAGAGAAATGGTTTAATGATTGAGAAAACATTTCCAGTTATACCGTAGCTGGAAATCTTGTGAAGTAGGCCCTTATGCCATACCTTATCGAAGGCCTTCGATATGTCAAGAGCAATTGCCCTGGAAAGGAAACCTTTGTCAAGAGATTCACTAATCCTATGTGATATAGCCGTTAGCACATCTGTTGCAGATCTTGCAGAATGGAAACCATATTGCATGTCACTAAGAAGGTTGTTTCTGTTGAGGTGGTTGACTACTTCTTTATTTAATATGGATTCCAGCAACTTACTTTTTAAAGCCGTGCAGCGTGTAAGACGCTATTTTCAGGGAAAGAGATATTAGTAGAGACTGAAGAAAGTATGATATCATCGATCAGATATTGGTGCCCTTTGTTTTGTATTTGAAACCGATGGTACCTATGTTTTTCCGATCTTTTGTAACACAAATATAAATAGATATTACTTTGTTATTTATAAATATATATTACTTTGTTACTTTGTTATTTTGATATTTTCTTTATAATCGAGCACTCTGCTGGATGTCTTGCCATAGACTTTGCACACACACACACACACACACACACACACACACACACACACAGATACATATATATTTATATATTCAAGTGTGTTTTCTACCACTGCCGCGACGCTAGATGTCCAGGAAATTGTATGACCCCCCCCAAAAAAAAACAAAACCAAACAAAAAAAAAAAAACGGATGTACACATGTTTGCCGCAACGAGTAGCCCAAAATGGTGTTCCGTCGGTGGTCGTTATTAGTCCAGTCCTTAAAAGGACACATGCAGCAGCTTTGTGCATTTTCATATCAGGGTTGGGTGCGGAAGGAGTTTCCGTGTGTCATTCTCTCTTCTGTTTATGTAATGTTCGTACGGGCCTCAGTACGAGATGAATCGGGAGAGTTTCCGCTAACATCGACAGGCAGGTAGCCAAACAGGGTGAGCTTAATGCCACCTTGATTTGACTGGTATGCGAGTTAGGGAGTGGCATGGTATTTTTGTTATTCATTTGCCCGCTTGTGTGTTAAATAAGTAAAGCTAGTGAAAGTGATTATTGATAAGAGCTATTTACAATAAGAGTAATTGTTAATTAGTCTATATCATAGCTACATTTATACTAGCGTAACTACATGCCTCTCCGCAGGTTTAATATTCCCAGACACCTTTTGATTATAGAAAGTTGTTATAACGCGTTCATCATACGGATAAAAATGAACTCTTCCATTTATTATAAAAACCGGGAAAATATATTGGATTAGCCTACGGTTATGCCCGAGTCTTGTACTCCTAGCAGTCGGACTGACGCATACCAACACTGTTAATTTACTGTATTTTAGTTGTCACTAATTACTTAGTTGTGTCTTTCTTATGGGCCATTATGAAGCCACACCAAAAGTGATCAGTTAAAAGTTATTCAAATGAATAAAAATAAAATTGTAATGTTTAAAGTAGTGTAAAATCATATATATTAATACGATAGCGTGTGTGTTATTTATTTTGTTTGTCACGCTTACATCCGAGTGACTGTCGTTGAATTGTTATGGACTTCCATTTTTGTAATAAATAATTTTACGAAGATTTCTTCAGAAGTTTTGGTTTTGGTTTTATATTATAACTAATGACAATTAATTCCTTTATTCTTTTATAAATAATTTTACCAAGTTTTTGGTTTCGGTTTCGATTATAGTTTATGGCACTTCGATTATAGTTAAAGAACTCAAGAACTCAAGTTATATATATATATATATATCATTATATTTACTATAATAATATATATCTATATAAAGTATGTGAAATTATCAATTAAGTTTTCATAAGAGGAAACATAACAAAATTATGTTTATATATACGAACGTTTCGGAAACGATATCCTTTATTCATTCAATATTTACAAAATAAATCCATCGAGAAATAAGTAAAATATTTTTGGATATCGCCTCCTCATCAGCATAAAACTTAATGCTATGAAAACTTGATTCATAATTTCACATACTTTCTATATATAGCTCTACGTAATAAGATCTATTGAGCTAACCATAATTGCAATACTCAGAGCACAGCACCTTTAAATATATTTTACTGAGACTTTGCTCATTTTAACCCTGTCTATTACACTCTATAATATATATATATATATATATGTATACGTATATATATAATATATATATATATATTCATAAGTTTGGGTTTCAGTTTCAATTCCAGCTGATACACCCAAGTCATGTGAATATATTTTTGTATTTTTGAAATCGCAACTTTATAATATATAAAAATCGATAGAACATTAACTCTAGAATAGTATATACTAAATCTTCAAGAATAAAAAATATCATATTTAAGCGTACTTTACGCCAAGCGTCCCTGCTAACTTAGATAAATACTTTTGCAGCTTTAGTAAAAGAGCTACAATAATATCAAGGCGTCTCCACTTACGCTGAACATCCAACATCAACATATTACATATGAAAGAATCCGCTGTGGAATTTCCACAAGTCTAGCTAGTTTAAAGTTATGTGGATTACTCGGACTAATACTTTTCTCACCTCTTTCTCACAGAAGAGACGTTGCAAGTATATCTGCTCAATCATTATTTTCATGGCAGGTGCCGACTGAGCTTTAATATATGCGCCCCACCCCCAGAAAACATTCACAACAAACATTCATCTAGCTACAACCGAAACAATTTCACCTACTCTCAATCTGTATCTAAAATTAAACGCACATTCCATGAAAAAGTGTTTTTTTCCTAGAACTACCCGCCTTTCAGAACCGATAACGTGGGACTGCTTCCCAGGTGATTAGGACATGGCCGCTTTCAAGTCGAATGTGAATAAGTTCTTATTTAGCCTTCTTCTTAAATAAGCAAAGTCTTTCAAATCCCCACCACTACCGATCACTTCGTTGTTGTTTCACTCATTGTAACACCCTTATCCTCAAGTGGCCTTCGGGCCTTGATAAATGCTGACTCCCTTGTAAACATGTTGGATATTTTTGTCAGACTGAGTTTTATTTAATACCTTTAACCGTCGGATGTGAATAATTCTTGAATGAAGTTTGGAAGATTTATATCGAATTTTGTTTAACTTTGTAGTATCACTTATTATTACTAGGGATAGGACAACAGCATATTCTTTTTCATTGTTTTGACTCTCGAGTGTGTATAAGTTGATATCGTATATACTTTTATATAAATTGATGTGGTTCTCGGTTTATTGACTGTGTTTAAACGTGCCGGATATATACTCGAGAGTAAAAACAATGAAAAGAATATGCTGTTGTCATAACCCTATTTATTACTAAGTTTTTTCTATTTTATTTTAAGCTTAATGTCTCATCAAAGAAGCAGAGCATTTATTAGGAAACAGTTCCCTCCTCAATAGACCAAGTATAAGATTTAATACAATATAAGAATTACTAATTTTAAATAGCATTAATTAATTAAGAAAAATAGTCCAAAACAAGTATGTTGCATAACTAAAGGTTTCAGTAGAAATTCTATAAAAGCATTCGAATTCAACATGAACATTTCCAAGTTCGAGAAGACTTAAAGAAGGTTTGAATTTTGAAACAACTTTGTGAAAATAATATTCAATATGGGGAAAGAACGTTTCTGAATTTTTGAGATGAGGATTGAATATTCGTATTATTTGGATTCTCCGGAGAACTATTCTCATGTTCGGTGGTATTTTCACTATGTTTCCGTCGATGTAACCAGCGACATTTTTTAGGTGTATCTTGTCGAATTCGGGAATCTGTCTGTAAAACTCGGGAATCTTTTTGTTAAACTTTGGAACCTGCACGGAATTTCGAACGGGACCCTTTATTAAATTTATGGGGTTCGAAAGGAGCAGTAGCGTAGTGGTTAAAACACTTGCTAAAATTCCGATGTAAAAGTTACACTCTTCTGGAGGTTTAAGGTGCAATTCTCAGTACGGGTAAGGCTCAGGATACAATTGCAAATGACTTCTAACATAGCTGACGGAACGAGAGCATACAATTTTCGTGTATTAAATAAAGGATACCTTCAGTCTTACTCGAAACAAGTCCTTTCCCCTTAAAAGACTGGGCACGAATAAGACTGGGTGGTTTCTTTTCGCCTGACGTTGTCTTTTAGACTAAAACAGTAAATTTATTGTAGCGACTTATATTAATTTTGTTTGCCTGAATTGAATAATATATATATATATATATACATACATATATATATACATACATATATATATACATATATATACATACACACACACACACACATATATATATTGTAGAGTCACCGAAATTAAGGCCTACACGCGACTCAAGTATAAAGGTTTATGAGTGCCAGGCAAGACAAAACCATGATGATCGCTGATAGCGGAAATTGGATAGGAGTTAATTCATTTTAGAAAACGGCTATTCAAGAACTTGCATTCGTTGACCATGTTATTGGTATTACAAAACCGTCACGCAGGTTCATACCAATCAAGTACAATATCGTTTACCTTCGCTGATGTAACTTGAACCGTTGTGTCAAAGAGATTATGCCGAATACATACACATGCATATATACATATCTACACAGATAAAACAGTAGATACAGGTGTGTGTAAATATTTAACAGGTAAACTTTTAAACGACTTGATACATAACACTAAATTTAACAGGAAATAGTAATTATAGATCAAGGATGGGTTATAGCAAGTAAAATCTATGTGTGGATTGGTAAATGACGTGTACAGACATATATCGGCAAGTTGAAATGCGAAATGTTCATTTCAAATGGCCGACATGTTTTTATTTCTTTCTGCGCATGCTCACATAAAATGCATTGTTCAAGTTGATTAATATTTAGACTTTATTTTGTTTCTTTCGATAACAATATTGATAGAGAACGCGGCTGGGACGCTAAATGCTTTGGTTTAAATTCCAGTGGATTGCATCATTTTATTTTTAAAATTTTGCCATCATGTGTTTGTATTAATAAATGCGAATATTTTCATGATTTTAAATATATTTAAATGTATTTTACGATAAGCGAAATCAAAATATTTACTTACAGTCTTGGAAAATAAAACCTTTCGTTTTATTTCTTACAAACATTTAAGACGATAAATATTTTTAGTTCAGATCCCCCCCCCCACGAACAAGACAAAACTCAATGAAAAAATACATACTTTTCTTAAGTAAATCTTTCACGGCAGGGGACAAATTCTGATGACAGTTTTGCTAGAAAAACTTACTTAGGATAATATCAGATTTATACTTTTCCTTTCTTCTTTCTTCATTTGTTTTTTCCAAGTAATATGCAAATATTACTCGGGATTCTAAAATTGAAAATATTTATAGTGTAGCCTAACTTTTCTAATGTTATTTTTCATTAAATTAAATCATTATTCCGGTTTCCTTTATGTGATTTTCTTTTCTCTAATTAGCTTTTCCTTTACATTAAATAACTTCTATCTCCTTCTATAAATACTTTCTCCTTTTCTTTTTTGTAAAGAAATAAGGCGAAGATATCGCTATATATTTTTTCTTTTTAATCAGTCATCTATTATATAAATAAATATCAATTTTAAACTACAATTCTAGTTTTCGAATGCGTATGTTGTGTTATAGAAAGTTTTCCTTACACACTTACTGAATTATAATATTTTAAAGAAAATTATGACAACACTAAACGGGGGTTTATTTTAATACAAAAGTAGAAATTTTCGTAAATAATAAAATATAGATAACAATTAAATTTTGAGAAAACAAATATTAATTGCAATGACACTTTTTAAATTATTGGTCTCACTGACTAAAATACAAATTTTGCAGTATTATTTTTTTTTATTAGTAACAACTCACTATTCACATTCGAAATGTCGACTGTAAAAGGTATTCGAGTATGCGGACAACGAATATTACAGTTAAATTTGGGACTGATAAGTAGTTTACCAGATATAAAAACAGTTGTTATCCAATGTAAAAGCTAATGTAATCTCTGGCAGCCATTTTATTCACAACTGAGGAATCAGTTATGCGCATGCGTAACAACTTTCCGATTAAACACTCACAACCTCCCCATGTTAAGAACGGCTTTCGGAATAAACGCCCACAACCTCCTATATTAAGAACAGCTTTCGGAATAAACACCCATTTTTTCCATTTAGAGGTGAAAAATGTTTGCATTGTCGACTGCTTCTGTTACACGCATGCGCATAACTAACTAGGCTGAGAAAACAAAATGGCTGCCAGTGATTACATTAAGTTTTTACCTTGGATATCATATGTTTTCATATCTGGTAAACGACTAATCAGCCTTAAATTTAACTGCGATATTCGTTATAAATATAAATTATAAATTTATAACTTAAAAATAAATGATAAATTTATAACTTAAAATATTGCAGCATTAAAAATTGATTATATAATGTTATAAATAGAATTAAAAAAAATCTTACTGCTGCAATATTTTAAGTTATAAATTTATTATTATTTTTTTACTAGAATATCTTGTCCTTTTCTTTTCCAGTTTTAAGAGCTATTCCTTTACTTTTCCATGTTTAAGCTTAACCATATTACTTTTCATGCTCACGTTTTTCTATTGTAATCCATGTTTTTTCCAGGCTTCTAGCAAATTCACTTCTTCTTTGTTTAAATTCATCATAACTTTTGTTTTACTGTACGAAAATTGAAATTTTTTGTACAATATAGCTGAGAAGGTGATTTATAAACTGTAATAATTGTTTGAAATTTGGTCGAAAAATGAATGAGCGGTGAAGCTTTAAAGCAGTTCCAAAATGACCCAAACTGCAACGTAACCATATATTCAAAGACGGTAGTGTTTGGATGACACACACACACACACACACACACACACATATATGTGTGTGTGTGTATCTATGTATATATGTATATATATGTATATATGTATCTATAAATATGTAACGTACAAATCCCTTATAATGAGAAGAACATGTTACTGCCGTTTCACAGAATCACCGATCTTCAAGGTAAGAGTGGTCAAGTAGATTACAAGTTCGCTCACAAAAATCCAGTTCGTTTTAACAAAAAATCACTTTCATTAAATATGTTGGCAACCTTCACCCGTTCCTTCTCGTAAGCACCCCCATATATATATGTATGCATGTGTGTGTATGTTATACATGTGTGTGTATGTTATAAAAGTATATTTGACCTATACCCTAATAACACTTAATGCTCTCCTTATTGAACATTCTGACGACTTTTATAATTCCATTGTTATGAGAGCAACCGGGCCCATGAAAAAGAATTGAATACTAATAAAAAACAACTTGCAAAAATATCGGGTAAACAAAGTGCAAGGGAGATACAAACAATTGCGCTTAAAGGTAGCGTTAAAATTAAAAACAAAACATCCATGAGGTAGCTGGTGAATGTCTGGCATCCTGTATCATGCCCCATCCCCAGCTAGAACAAAATGCTAAACAAATTGAAACAAAAAAAGGGAGAAAAGAAAATGTGTATATGCACACAGAGACACACTCCCTCTCTCTCCCTCACACACACACATACACACACTGAGATAATTTTTGTGTAATTCTCGTACACTGTTTGTAAATAGTATAACTTACATTTGTGGTTGCTATGCGAAACACTCCCTATTTCATGTATCCATCTAATGTATTGTCCCTTATTTACGGAAGAGGTTACGGGCGTTGCCAAAAATGTTCATGTTGCCTCGGTGATACCATAAAAGTCTAAGTAGGGTGGTGCAGTGATTAATTTCTATCAGCCAGCACCCACCCTTTACATCCTCATTTATCTTTGTAGTCAGGTCAGTTGTTCATCCTTACTAGCAGAACCATACTACTACTACTACTACTACTACTACTACTAGTCTCCCGTTACTATGAGAGTTGATAAATCCTATTAAAATGCAAACCTCTCTCGTCCTGGTTATCATAGTTCAAGAGATTGTGCTACTCCACGAAATCCGATAACCAGGGCACGAATCAATTAACCCATGGTTAAACCCCAGTGACAAACGGTAAAATACGCGTAACCTTCAGCTAAATGAAATAAGAAAGTAAAGTATATATAATAGTTTGATCGTAAACTACGAATTATATTACTATGAGAGATGACTGTCTACCCCTTTGAAAGATACGCGGACTGTAAAACCTGATATGCCTAGTTCGGACCCACGCCCATCTATTATAATTATTTATTCAATAATACTCTTACGGAAAAGTATGAACTCGCGTTTTTTTTTTTTTTTTTTTTTACATAGGCATCACCACATTATCAAGGCCCAGAGGCCACTCAAGGATAAGGGTTAAAGAGTGTACAGTAGAAATTGGACAATATAGTAATCATTAGTAATGAAAATTTGGTAAATTTGATAACTTATATGGAACGGCTCATCAAGAACTTATTTACTTTAGACTTGAGCACAACCATATTGTAGTCAGCCGGAAAGCAGGAAAACTTTCAATACTATATTAGATAATGTAGCAATCGTTTACAACAGATCGTTTTTAATTACTATTATGTGTGAACCAAAAGATTGAGTTGCCTTAAAGGCCAATAATGACCAAGATCTCTCTGAATCGTTGTCTTTCGACCAGGAGCACGTAGTGCAATGGGGCAAAAGGTGACCAGTTAAGTTTAACGCATTCAATAACGCTCTGATCCACACTAGGTCTCAATTGATATGAATTGCTCTCGTCTCAAAGAAGTTCCATGCTTCGACAAGCTTCTGAGTCTGACCTTCACTCCTGATCTGAAATGGAAGACATCAAATCTATTACCAAGTGTCTCTGGAAAAATAGTTAGCGTTCCAAAAAGTATCTCACTCCCGATGCAATCTTCTACTTGTACAACAGCTAAATACGTCCTAAAATTGAGCACTATTGCCACATCTGGGGAGGTGCCGCTCAAAGCACCCCATCGTGCCTTGACAAAATGAAAAACCGGCTTCTAAATCTAGTAGGGGACGAACTTTTCTCCTCTCTAGAACCTCTTTCTCACAGAAAGGATGTTGCGAGCCTCGCTCTGCTCTATCGTTAATTTCATAGCAAATGCTCGCCTGTGCTTCAGTCTATGCTCCTTCCCTTGCATAACTTTTACAAAAAGCACTCGTCTAGCTACAACCATCATGAACAATCTCTCGTACTTTTTATCTGTGCCTAAATATAAACACAAATGCAATGGACAAAGCTTCTTTTCTAGAACTTCCCACCCATAGAACTCTGTTCCAGTAGCCTGCTTTCCAGTCAATACAACATGGTGGTCTTCAAGTTCAATGTAAACACATTTTTGTTGATCCGCCCTCTTAAATAATTGAATTCTACCCAAGTTCCACCACTAATGGTCATTATGCTGTTGCACTCATTAAACCCTATATTAGTTAGGCCTTGATAAGTGGGTATTCCCTTGTAAAATTTCTTTATCAAATGTATGGCGGATATGAGTAGTGAATTTCCTTTGCTTGCTCTTGGCTATAATACTATATATATATATATATATATATATATATATATATATATATATATATATATATATATATATATATATACACAGAGTAATGAAATACAAGAAATCTACTAGTCTGCAAATCTAGTGACTATACATTACAAAATATTATTGGATGTAATATTTAATATAAGACTATCCCAGGTAAATAGAATTGCTCAATATACTAGATAGAGCAAATAATGTTTTTAAAGTTTTTAAATCATTTTATGGAGATAAAATGATTTAAAAAATTTAAAAACATTTGATTTAATTTTCGATGTTTATTACCCTTAGCAAATCAGGTGCAAACCTTTTATAATATTTGCTAATATTTTCCCCCAAGGAGATTATAAACATCGAAACCTCATGGGTTAAGGAAGTATGTTTTTCTATACTGTATTTTTTGTCTCGCATACAATAAAATTTTTATATTTGAAATTTAACTTTTCAAATCACAAATTTTAAATTCCTAAATTATGATATATATATATATATATATATATATATATATATATATATATATATATATATAAGGGAAAAGTAGTTTGCTTGACACATTGTTGGTAAACAAATATGTAAGTGTATAAGAAAGCTATTAGTAATACTCCAATATTACTGTACAGGTATATAATATCCTGGGATGTTAAATTAATGTGATATACGAGCAAAAACGAAAGTCCTACTTAAAATATCAATCTTCGCCTCGTACATTATTTTTGAAAATTTTCTTGCTCCTTTAAATGGCATTCTTTTGGTTTATTTCCTTTTTGCAAAACAAAGGTATCTCTCGAAATTATCAACTCTATTTTACAGTTATGGTTATATAATAGTAAGTTTACTATTTTACTAATTTAAATGTGAATAATTTTGAAAGATAAAAAGATAGGCGAAGATTTTTAATTTAAATGCAACCTTTGTTTATCTGTTTAGCCACACACACACACACACACACACACACACACACACACACACACACACACACACATTCACACACATATATATATATATTCATCAGTATATTCACACTGATGAAGACAAATAATTATATTATTATAAAAATGTTTTTGAATTGTTCATCATAACATTTTGAATTCCTTTGATACTTTTCGTTTTCATTTTTATATTTTTTCATATCTAGAGCCATGGTCAAAATTATAGAGCACCTATATGAAAAAAAAACTAAGATAATAGTTTAAACCTACGCATTTAAAGGTTAAGAATTGTACACTAAACAACTGAGAGCAGATGTAAAATATTTAACAGTAGATTGTTGTATTTATTTGCTTAAAAACCTCTTTCCAGAGTTTTAGCTGAATTTCACACTAAATTCATTCCAATATTCAAAATGATTCACTGTCATACTAAAAGTTCTTAGTTATTTTTCAGATAATATTTGATTTCTACCAGTGCTCTAATAGTATATTTAATTGAAAATGCCCCCAAAAGAAGCAGCTTTTTAGGATTTAAAAGGCACAAATTGTTGCTTTATTTGGTGAAGGATTTTCTCATGTAAAAATTGTAAGGAAGATGAGATGTTCAAGGAAAGGGATTTCAAACAACGATTGAAAGTTACAAGGAAACATAAACAGAAGTAGGCAAAGCCGTAAAACTTCTACATCCCTTGCAGATAGGAAGAAACGTTTTTGAGAGCTGCTGCTGAACTTAAGGATGATGCAAACAAAACATATCAGCTTGAACAGTGAGAAGAAGGTTATTAGAAGCAGGATTAAAAGGATGCAAAGAAATGAAGAAGCCATACTTGTTTTAGGTCAGCCAGAAAAAAAGTACGACTGTAATGCCCCCCCCCCGAGAAAAAACAACAAAAATAAAACATGAAACTTGGACACCTGATGTTAAAGCCAAAATTGTTTGGTGTGACGAAAGTAACTTTGAGATAAGTTAAAAGCTTCTATTTCCTAAACTTTGAAGAAACAATTAAGATTTTTATGTCAGTACACATCCATAACATCAATTCAAAAATTGTAGCAAATTCTCTTTTTTTTCATCAGACTTTTGGCATCAGTGGAGCGGTTTATGTTCGCCGTAGGGAAGGAGAGGCATTTCATCCTGATTGTGTGGTTTCACCGGGCAAATTTTAAAGAGGAAACTTAATGTTTGGGGTTGCATGGCTTCTTCGTGCACTGGACTGTTGTACATATGTGTAGGTAGAATGAACTCTACAATTTATACTAACATGCTAGACCAGGTTTACCAAACCTATTTTTCTAAAATATTTAATAATAATATTTTAAGTGATGTAAACTTCCAACAAGACAATGCTCCATGTCATATTAAAAAAAAAAAATTGATGGGTTGGTTTGAGAATGAAAAAGGATTACAGTAATGAAGTGACCCCCTCAATCCGCAGACCTAAATCCCATTGAACATTTGTGTGTCCCACCTAGAAAAAAGAGTAAGAACGCACAAATGTTCATAAAAAAATAGAGGCTAAACTTCATGAAGAATGGCAGAATATAAATCCTACCACCTGCAACTATTTATTCAATATTATACAAAAAGAAATAAAATGTATATTCCTTTAATTTCTTTTTGTTGTGTATTGGTATTTATATGAATAACCCTTTCTCTCTCTATTTATTTAGGTAGACACTGCAACTGTGTTATATATGCGTCGAGCAATTGCATTCATTTGCGAAAAATCTAGCTAACATTCCTTTAAACATTAATTTAAATTAATTCACTATTAGTTTTTTTTGGTTTGCTTATGAGATGATCATCTTCAGTTAACTATTACGTGTAATTATAATCATGCAGATATTCTACATATCGCATAAAAAGTTATAATAAACACAAACATCTTTCTATATATATTTATGTATGCGTATATATATTTGTTTAAAAAATTTGCCTGCCAACCTCCTAGAGTTTTGGTCTACAGACATGTAACTTAATGTACAGGATATTCGAGTTCATGCGAAACATTATGTTTGTGTTTTAGCCGAGAAAATCGGTGCAAAAATGTGAAAAATAAAAGAAATGGAATTTGCCAGGCGAACGTTGAACGACAGCATTACGAATATGCATGCGTAACGTAATAGTTCATGTTTTAATTTTTAGCCTTGCAGCAAAGATGTGGGCATAACTCAGGCATAAACGTCAGAGGAAAAAATATCGTAAGCTAAAACTGTTGGTTTGGATTCTCGGTGGTGGCGCACGAGTCACTTTTTTTAAAAAACTGTTTAAATCGTTATTAGATATTGGGTCCAATATAAAACATATAAACATATTACTATTTGGCTTCCTGGATACTTGGACATTTCACGGGTTTATTACACTGGTTTTCTAAAGTTTATGCTGCAATTTTGCATTCATTTTTTTTTAAATTATATTTTTTCATTGTATTTTTCTATTATTTTCAATATTATTTATTTTATGTTTCTCTCTATCAATGTTTTCCTTTTCCCTTTGTAGGCAAATACTTTTATACCAAGACTTTTAAATATACATATAATCTTGCTATTCTCTTATATTCTGATGAGAACGTTAAGCTTTGAAATACCATGCTATAAAGAATTTTCTTCAAAGTTCACTTTTTTTTGATGTGATGATAAAATATTGTTTAGTTAACTATGAACTCTCATAAACATATTTCTTGCATATATATATATATATATGTATATATATGTATATATATATATATATATATATATATATATATACATGTAACCAAGGTATACAAAGAGAATGGTGATGACTATGTAGCAAAAGAAATTCTTAAGCACAAAGGCACACTCGTTTTAATGGTACCATTGCCGCTTTGTAAGTCTTGAATGTTTAAGTTTTCGAGCTAAAAATTGGAGGCCTTACCTGTGGCACAGCCAATGTATTTATACTAGATGTAA